>NW_015505422.1:451083-470855 GCF_001515645.1 Sinocyclocheilus grahami
ATATATATATATATATATATATATATATATATATATATATATATATATATATATATATATATATATATATATATATATAACCTGTCATTTATCACTGTATATTAATTACAATGACACATTTATCAGAGATAAGTCAGTCAAAAGTAGTTTCAAACAATTTATTCATGCATCCTTTATTTGCATGTTTGTTTGTTGTGTGTCAGATGAGGCGTCAGACTTTTTAAATGAAACTGAGAATGGAATTCTTGAAAAAAGAAAAAGAAACCATGCATAGCTAGAGCTTGCAGCCTACATTGCAATGTGCTGTCCCATTTAGAACACTGATTATCCAGTCTGGTGAGGTTTGTATCTGAGGGGCTAATTCCAGATAGCAAAGTTTGGGATTTCTAAATCTGGATTATTCTGATCCACATGAAACTTTTTGAAGAACTAACTGGGCCAAGTGTATTCTTGATCAAGACACCAAAGCTCTGGTTACGCCAGGAAGATTGAATGTGAAATAAGTGAAATAAACATGTTTGAGCATCATTTTTCTTTTCTTTTAGGTGACAGATTCTAAATCTCGCCGTGGTGGGCGGAAAGGCAGCACTTCCTCCTCATCTTCCTCCTCTAGTTCTGTGGCTCCGGATCCACTCATTCTTGATGTGTATTCTTGATCAAGACACCAAAGCTCTGGTTACGCCAGGAAGATTGAATGTGAAATAAGTGAAATAAACATGTTTGAGCATCATTTTTCTTTTCTTTTAGGTGACAGATTCTAAATCTCGCCGTGGTGGGCGGAAAGGCAGCACTTCCTCCTCATCTTCCTCCTCTAGTTCTGTGGCTCCGGATCCACTCAGCTCAATGTTGTATGGAACCGACCCACTGTCTCTCTTCGCTGCGGTGTCTGAGACACCAACTCTCCCACACAGCATCTCTGCTGGGGTAAAATTCACAAAATTCAGAAACGCACTCAATTATTAGCCTACCATATGAACGTTTCAAAGGTACTTCAAAAATCTCATGGTATGAATAAATATTATTGAATTTTAATTATGTATATACGACATTTTTATTTTAATGAGCTATAACTTTAAGTATTTATGTAACTGTCATTGTTACATTATCTGTTCATGGTTAAAATTATGTGACTGTGAACACAATTATGATCCATTTATGAAACATTTGTTAAATGTGGTCTTTTTCACTTTTACTATTTTGTTTTAGGAGCTGGGACGGAAACGTGAGGAGGAAGTGGGCTCAGACTTTGAGCCGTGGTCATCTAAACGTGGAGAGATCCTGTCTAGGTTCACCACCACAGAGAAACTGTCTATAGTAGGTGCAGCGCTTTACAGCTCTCTCTCATCCTGTCAGACTTTACTTCTGACAGATTATAATGACATTTTTATTTCTTTTACAGAATCTCTTCATGGGCTCAGACAAGAGTGAGTTCATCAGTTTTTGAAGAATCTTTTCTTAATTTTTTCTTGGTTTGTAGTAGGCTTGCCGCGATAGACGGTGCTGACGGTGATACTGGTGTTAAGCCGCAACACCGGTTACGTCACTTGCCCACCGCATCACCGACCCCCACTGTCGTTTAGATTTTTTATAGTAAAAAAAATCATTTAGTTCAGTAAAAGAACAGACACTACAATTAAAAACTGAACACGGCTGCTCAGTGCAGTTGAACGACAGTTGCATCACAGATCAGATTTTGTTTCTCCAGTGAGGAGAGTGAGTCGAGCTGACTGACAAGAAGAGTGAGGCGAGACAGACAAGACGATCGCGGATGATTTAGTTTCGAAACGAAATGCAAAAGCGCCTGTTTGGCAATATTTTGGATTTTGAAAAGCCTGTTGACTTTTGCCGTTTATCTAAGGTGATTTTGGAAGTTTTTTTTAAACATTCGTTTCTTATTTAATTGGTTCTACATTGTTTGCTGATTTTTACTTTATTTAAACTTTGTGTCATTTATTTATTTTATTTGACATCAAGGTGTATGCCGTGCCTCTAAGCTTTCTTACTCATTTTGCTAATAAACGTTCTACGTTTCTTGCTTATTTGATTATATATTATACATGTTTACTTGTTTCCAGTTTTGTACATTTAAACTTTTGTACATTTAAACCCCGCGGTGATACCGGTATTACCGGTGTTGTCACAAGTCAATTAACCGGTGGGAAAATTTCCTCACCGTCACAAACCTAGTTTGTAGCTATTCCAGTTGTTGTTATTTAGCTGCTCAGGAAATGCGATCCTCCATTAAACCTCCATTACTTTTCACATTTAAAAATGTTTTATTATTATTATTATGAAAAGTAAAAACTTTGCAATCGCTTTATAAAATACTTCAATAAAATTCCATTTTTAGGCATAGCCAATAGCATGGTGTATATGTTAATAAAAGTTCTATGTTTTATATATACGCTAAAGTGAGTTTGACGTTGTATTTTGTTGTTGCATTCAAGCAATTGATGCCTAACTGCCACTAATTCGAAGTAAAATGCGCACGGCACTTTTAAGCTATTTAAAAGCGAAGGAAAGCGAGGAAAAGAGAGAAAATTACTAAAAAACAAATAAATGAACAATTGCTTTACTCCGAATTGCCGCTATTTGAAAGTGAAAGTAAAATGCGCACGCTTTTACAAGCTATTTAAAAGCGAAGGAAAGCAAGGAAAAGAGGGTACACCCACGCCCCCGCGGTGATACCGGTATTACCGGTGTTGTCACAAGTCAATTAACCGGTGGGAAAATTTCCTCACCGTCACAAACCTAGTTTGTAGCTATTCCAGTTGTTGTTATTTAGCTGCTCAGGAAATGCGATCCTCCATTAAACCTCCATTACTTTTCACATTTAAAAATGTTTTATTATTATTATTATGAAAAGTAAAAACTTTGCAATCGCTTTATAAAATACTTCAATAAAATTCCATTGTGATACATTGTTGGTCCAACCTGACCAGTGCTGATGAGTTATCCCTGATATTTCCCTGACTGTGCTGCTTCTGTGCAATGAAACTATTGAGTCTGTACAATGACTTCTATCTGAATAATGACATTGACAAACCGTAATAGACACATTTAATAGTTTGGTTTGTGTTAAGGTAAAGCATCCAGTCCCAGCTCAGCGGTGTCAGAGAAGGTGCGCACTCGTCTGGAGGAACTGGATGACCTGGAGGAGGTGGGTCTCGTCTGGAGATGTCTTGTGCTTTACTGTTTGTTGGTAGACATGTTAATGAATATGTGGTGTATTGTGTGTGCTCAGGGCTCCCAGAGGGAGCTCTTGAACCTGTCCCAGCAGGACTATGTCAACCGCATTGAAGAGCTCAACCAGTCCCTGAAGGAAGCCTGGGGTTCAGACCAGAAAGTCAAAGCCCTAAAAATCATCGTCCAGGTATGAGGACCTGTTGACACATAAACCATCAGTATACACTCAAGTGACAAATTTAAGCCAAAATCGAGTCTATTAACTTTAATAATGCACATTTCCGGTCTTGTTGTGAATTCTTCATCAAAATTTTGTGTGTCAGTGCTCCAAGCTGCTCTCTGATACGTCAGTAATTCAGTTCTACCCCAGCAAGTTTGTTCTCATTACAGATATCTTTAGCTCAGATATGTTGAAGCTGCTCTTCTGAAATGCAACCGCTTCTTGACAAAGTCGTAAGAATCTGAGCAATGCAACACTTCTGTTCATGCAGGTTGGTATTTTCATTGGTCACTGATGTCCTCTTTTCTGTCCTTCAGTGGGATTCAGGAGATGCTGCAGAGACTGACAGCGATGATCAGAGGAATAGGAGATCCACTGGTGGCTGTATACGCACGTGCGTATTTATGCAGGGTGAGAAGAAGAATATTATTTGATTATATTGTGTATTTTAGCAGGTTCTTCCTACAACTTCTACTTTTTTGTTATAACGTGGTGTTTCATGCATTTAGTGGATGATAAAACAAGCAAAAACCCTGTAGTTTCAAGCTGAAGGAGTGACCCGAGCCATATCATAGAGACTCTAGCTCTCTATCTTTTTCTCAGGTGGGGATGGAGGTGGCTCCGCATCTGAAGGACAGTCTCAATAAGAATTTCTTCGACCTGCTGGCCTCATTCCGTCAGGTTCATGGTGAAAGTGTGCAGAATCAGCTGGTGCTGCAACGGGTGGAGATTCCCATCTATCTGACCCTCTATTCTCCTGCCATACACTGGATCCTGCAGTGTGTGGCATACAGAGCGCCAGAGGTATATACGCACACTCCACTCAGAGGAAATGCTTGACTAATTGTTTAATGTTCGATTCAAGGTCAGACATGATATATTCCTACCAGACAACTTAAACTTCTGCCCATAAAGACGTTCCATTGCATGTTTGGAGGATGTGTAAGGATGACAGCACTACTATTAGCTTTGCAGATGTTTGATTGTCAACCAAAAATGTCTCAAAGTCAAAACCAAACAACAATGTGCAATGCTTGCATCTGACCTGCAGGTCTACGATTATCAACAAAGAAGATTATTGCTTTGTGTTATTATTACTGTGTTTTACAGTACATACCTGTCTATGCAGACATTTGCTATTGGCCACAGTGTTCATGTGACAGCATGTTCATTGCCGCATCTCAGCACAGTTGTACATTTATACACAAGAGTCCAAGTTGTGTTCCATTCCATTGGAAATTTTGACTTTCTGAGTTAAATGGAATGCAGTGTAACACTGGGAGCCAAGGTCTGAAATTAATGGGGCCTTGGGACAAAAATGCCAGTTTTGCGTGATCGCAAAAGTCGGTTAACTTGAAATGAACTGAAGTCACTGATCGCTTCAGTGATGGAAAACAGTCTTTTTTTCTGTATATAATTTAAACTAAGTTTGAATAACCTTTGTTTTGTTTTATTGATGCTACGATAACCAATTTGAAGTCTTGATCGTAAAAAAGCAAAAACTCATTCATAATGTTTCTCAGCTGGTTTTGTCTCTGTAGACTACAAACCCAATTCCAAAAAAGTTGGGACACTGTACATATGACATGCCATTTCCCCATGCAAAAAAAAAGTTTTGTATGTATTCTAATAATCAACAATAACAATCATTATTACAATATCAATAATAATTTTGGTAAAATCATCGTTGCAATGACTTTTTTATCTTTAGTTTGTATACTTTATGTAGGCTGTTTAAAATTACGTTAATCTCATATAATTTCTATGCATTTGTCACCTTTGAGTAACATCAAAGACTATAGAATACCCAAGACGTGTCACTCGTATAGTTTTGAATTGGGAAAAATGCAACACTCAATATGGCCGCTCTATGGAACGAAGCCCCGCCTTCTGAGCAAAAGAGCCAATCCCTAATCGGTAAAGTCAGCTCAGCGCTCAGTTCAGAAGCCTGCATCTCTGATGGTATGGGGTTGCATGAGTGCGTGTGGCATGGGCAGCTTACACATCTGGAAAGGCACCATCAATGCTGAAAGGTATATCCAAGTTCTAGAACAACATATGCTCCCATCCAGATGTTGTCTCTTTCAGGGAAGACCTTGCATTTTCCAACATGACAATGCCAGACCACATACTGCATCAATTACAACATCATGGCTGTGTAGAAGGATCCGGGTACTGAAATGGCCAGCCTGCAGTCCATATCTTTCACCCATAGAAAACATTTGGTGCATCATAAAGAGGAAGATGCGACAAAGAAGACCTAAGACATTTGAGCAACTAGAAGCCTGTATTAGACAAGAATGGGACAACATTCCTATTCCTAAACTTGAGCAACTTGTCTCCTCAGTCCCCAGATGTTTGCAGACTGTTATAAAAAGAAGAGGGGATGCCACACAGTGGTAAACATGGGCTTGTCCCAACTTTTGAGATGAGTTGATGCCATGACATTTAAAATCAACTTATTTTTCCCTTAAAATGATACATTTTCTCAGTTTAAACATTTGATATGTCATCTATGTTGTATTCTGAATAAAATATTGAAATTTGAAACTTCCACATCATTGCATTCTGTTTTTATTCACAATTTGTACAGTGTCCCAACTTTTTTGGAATCGGGTTTGTATAAGAATATGACATGCCATTTCCCCATGCAAAAAAAAAGTTTTGTATGTATTCTAATAATCAACAATAACAATCATTATTACAATATCAATAATAATTTTGGTAAAATCATCGTTGCAATGACTTTTTTATCTTTAGTTTGTATACTTTATGTAGGCTGTTTAAAATTACGTTAATCTCATATAATTTCTATGCATTTGTCACCTTTGAGTAACATCAAAGACTATAGAATACCCAAGACGTGTCACTCGTATAGTTTTGAATTGGGAAAAATGCAACACTCAATATGGCCGCTCTATGGAACGAAGCCCCGCCTTCTGAGCAAAAGAGCCAATCCCTAATCGGTAAAGTCAGCTCGTCACTGCAGCTGCCGTTAGAATTCCCGGGTTGCTATAGAAACAGTAAGCATTCTGAGACGTTCACCTAGAATTGTGCATGGGCACTGGCTGGTCTAGCCTGAGAAATAAGCCTTTTTAATGATATTTGAGCAAAATAAACAACATTTATGATACAGAAGTTGTCAGATTTCATTGGTGATTTCAAATATGAAATTTAATAATAAGCTTAGCGAACAGTTTTGGAGAATTTGATGTTTCCCATTCAAAGAGATAGGAGTTGCACTTGCATGCCCGAGAGGCATTTCAAAGATGGCCGCCAAGTGACATGACTTGCCTTAAAGGAAAATAGGCTCATTTTCCAATTCCCCTAGAATTAAACAGTTGAGTTTTACCGTTTTCCAATCCATTAGCATAAGTTAATTAGTAGCACTTTTAGCTTAGCTTAGCATAGATCATTGAATCTGATTAGAACGTTAGCATCTCGCTCAAAAATGACCAAAGACTTTCTATATTTTTCCTATTTAAAACTTGACTCTTCTGTAGTTACATCGTGTACTAAGACTGACGGAAAATGAAAAGTTGCGATTTTCTAGGCCGATATGACTAGGAACTATACTCTCATTCCGGTGTAATAATCATGGAACTTTGCTGCCATACCATGGGTGCAGCAGGCACAATTATATTACACGGCGCCTGAAAATAGGCTTATTGGAAGTTACCTAGCTGGGACTATTTTCAGGCGCTATTTTAAAAAATAGTGGAGTGTTCCTTTAAAGGGACTTTGGCAACATTAAACAGTCTGTGCAAAGAAACATGCCATGTTAGATGCAGCTTCTGCGCCACTTTGGCATTGTAAAGATGGCTTTTGTTATTGTTGATCCTATTTTATTGGTAACAGCCTAAAAGTATTCTAATTTATTGAACTGATTCAGTTGAAGTATTTATTTATTTAAAATTCATAAGTTAATTCTTTAAAAAAAAAATCCTTACAAAGGTTAAAAAAGAGAGACATTTAAATGAAAAAAGAAAAAAAAAATCCAGGATGCAGATATTTCCCCTTAAAGATAAAAGTCAATTTCGTACCCTGCTGGGAACATTCTTTCCAGTCTCAAAATTTTTAAATTAGTCCAAATGTGATCGAAATGTGTTTGTCTTTTAAAGGTTCTGCTTACAGAGATGATGGACAGATGCAAGAAGCTGGGCAACAAGTAAGATCTGCTAACTCTACAGACAGTGCATCTCTATGAACCCTTTCAAGTTCAAAAATGTTTTTAATGCTAGGACAATTTTTAATTGTTCAGATGGCATGAGATAAGTGACCCAAAATGATGAAAAAGCTTGAGACTCATTGTGAATAGTGTTGGTGCCTTTTTGTTGTTTAGTTGGACTTTGTGAGAGGCAGACATTCTTGATAATTAGGGATGCTGACTTAGGGAAGAATCCACATTAGTATTGCTCATACTTCAGCATGTAATTCCTGGATCGGATGTGCTATGCACAGGAATGATGATCTGTTTTGCTGAAAAGAGAGTGACTTGCAAATTTTAGCCTAGCAGATGGACGAAAAATCAAAAAGCCTAAAAAAGGTGAGAAAAAAAAATCCCATTAAGACCAGAATATCTCAGAAACTTGGTGGTGGGCGCTTTTGACCAGTAAACGACCACCCAGAACAAACTAGCTTTGTGGTTGTGACTTTTGCATGTTCGTGCATCTTCAGAAAATGTAAAAATCCAGTACTGAATTCACAGCTGCAGCATTTATGTTTGAATTCGCAATATTCATTAATTTTCCCATAGTGCTCTCTTGCTGAACTCTGTCATGTGGGCATTCCGGGCAGAATTTGTCGCAACGAGAGCAACAGACTTTATTGGCATGATCAAAGACTGTGATGAAGCTGGATTTCCCAAGGTGACAAAACACACATCTACAGTCCACAGACAGGCCAAAAGCTCAGTGACTATGTCATAGTTTATATTCATGTTTGTATTTTTTGCAGCACCTGTTGTTTGCGTCTCTGGGTCGCAGTCTGTCCGTTGCTGACCCTCCAGAGAGTGAGAGACTCTCCATACTCAACGAAGCTTGGAAGGTCATCACTAAAGTGCGCAGTCCAAGGGTAAACACCTCTGTTGGTCTCTGAATGTTTTAAAGCACACGGTATAGAAAGAGAATATGTAGTATGAATTGAGCACAAAATTTAATAAAATGTACTGTGTGTTCTTCAACTCAGGATTACATCAACTGTGCTGAGATCTGGGTGGAGTTTACCTGCCGTCACTTCACAGTGAGTTATCTGTTCTGAATAGCTGAGATTTTTTTTTGCAGAATTTAAAATTCTGTATTTTTTAACATGTTGTTTCAATTTGTTCCCCATAGAAACGGGAGGTGAATACGGTTCTTGCTGACATCATCAAACACATAACTCCAGACAGAGCTTTTGAGGATGCATATCCACAGGTATGTAAGAAACATATAGATGCTGATGTTAGATGGTCTTGATGAAGTCATGGCAATTTATCTTGTTCCTTTGTGTGTTTTAGCTGCAGTCAGTGATAAAGAAGATCCTCACCTACTTCCATGACTTCTCTGTGCTCTTCTCAATGGTATGACTACAGCGAAAACAGGACCTTTAGCAGGGCTGTACTCCATTCAGATTTGAATTGAGGTTGCCAGTTCTTGAATTTGAATCAAACAGAATTGTAAACTGAATTTAAATGGAACTGCTGTTTGAACAGAATGTTTTAATCTATGACAAATGGTCTGTGAAATGGAGAAATAAAACAATAAAAAATATTTTAAAATGACATTTTTACAATTAACTTTGGTCACACTTTGTTTAAAGCTCCAATTTTCGCCATTTACAAACCATTAAATATATAGTTCAGTCATGAAACTCTAGATGGCGCATTCTGACGGGGTGTTAACGCAACTGATGATTTTCAGAGAGTTAAACAACTTGGCACAAGCAGATTGGTTCTTGCTGCATATGCAGCCAATGAGCTTACTGCCTTTCATTTATATGGCTGGCTAGCATTCACTTGAGATTCCTGCAGTGAGCTTTCAGAGTTCTCTGAAAGCCTCCTCCTTCCCCAGCTCCACCTGTATAGATCTGCTACGGGGTTATTTTATATGCTATTTGTGCAGCAGCAGTATGTCTTAAATACTCATGGCACCGTATCGCCATATGCATTGGCAGTAGCAAGTTCCTGTACTTGCTTGCAGCAGCAGCAATAATCAACAACTACAGCAATAACCAACAGCAGCAGCAATTCAGCAGCAGCAGCGCAGCAGATCTGTTCCGCCAAGACCAAATACCATTGTCATTTCCATCACCATGCCAAAATGTTCAGAGAGTTTCATGATTGAACTATGACTTTTGCCTCAATAAACTCCTAATTTGCTGCTAATTAATAGTTAGTAAGGTAGATGTTAAGTTTAAGTATTGGGCAGGATTAGGGATGTAGAATATGGTCATGCAGAATATGTGCTTTATAAATCCTAATAAATAGCCAATATGTTAATAATAGGCATGCTAATAAGCAACTAGTTAATAGTGAGTGTTGGTCCCTATACTAAAGTGTTACCTTAACTTTTTAATATTCTTTGTTGCTGTTGTAGTTTTGGTTACTGTTATTTTGACAGTGCTAAACATAGTTTAGAGAAATAATGCATTCTAAATATTAGGTAATAAATAGGCATAATTATTCAAATTAATTTGACTAATTATTATTTGTTATGTCAGAATGCTAGAGTTTGACTTATGAAATTCTTCCGCCGTGTGTTGAATTTCTTTCAATTTCAATTCATTAAATTCTTCTTATTGTCATTGCAAATCAGATTTAACTTTAACATCCATTTTGGGTCAATACATCACAAATTTCTTCATCAGATTTTGTCCAAAATAAATACTTAGTAATCTCAATAAATATGAGTAGGAATCTCAAATAAAGTAGTATGATCATAAAAAAGCTGATGTGTAATGTTTTGATGATTGCAGGAGAAGTTCTTGCCCTTTCTGGACATGTTCCAGAAAGACAGTGTGAGGGTGGAGGTGTGTAAATCCATCATGGAGGTCTTCATCAAGTATGTTTGTCACTCACTATTCAGTATTAGAACAGCTCCTCCTCTGTGCTGCTAAACAAGTGTTCGGTTAATTCTAGCTCAAGTTACAAGGTTTCTCTCTTAGTTGAGGCTGATGTATTTTCTGTTTAGACACCAGCAGGAACCAACGAGAGATCCAGTCATCCTCAACGCACTGCTGCACGTCTGTAAGACCATGCATGACTCTGTCAAGTGAGTGAGCTGTTTTTTTATAGTGTCTCACCATTAATGCAGAATTAGAGAGTGTTACATTGACGTGTTTGCATGTGGTTTTTGTGTTGTAGTGCTCTAACACTAGATGATGAGAAAAGAGCTCTGTCTCTGCTGATCAATGGATTTATTTGTATGGTGAGTCCCTCTTACAATATATCTGATAATCAATCATCAAAAAACATGGAATTGAAAAGTAGTTGTCTATTTTGAGAGCTCAGCTGACACAAATATGAACTGGAATCATGTTTATTTTAGGGCAGTCAACCCAGAATTTAAAAATATATATATATTTTCTAGTACTCACATACAGCATCATAAATTCATCTAGTTTAATCTCATGAAAATTGCCATATATCAAGAGCTTTGTAATATTTAATAAATACAAATATTATATTTTTAAAAAACTTATGTAATGCAAAAAATTCAATAGTGATATACAGTGCTGTGAACAAGTTTTTGCCCCCTACCTGTTTTTTTATTTTTTGCACATTTGTCACACTTTAATGATTCAGATCATCAAACTAATTTTAATATTACACAAAGATAAACCGAGTAAATACGAAATGCAGTTTTGAAATCATGATTTCATTTATTAAGGGAAAAAAGCTGTCCAAAGCTGCCTGGCACTACGTGAAAAAGTAATTGCCCCCTAAATCCATATAACTGGTTGTGCCACCCCTTGCAGCAACAACTGCAATCAGGCGTTTGCGATAACTGGCAATGAGTCTTTCACATTGATGTAGAGGAATTTTGGCCCACTCTTCTTTGCAGAATTGTTTTAATTTTTCGAGCATGAATGGACTGTTTAAGGTCATGCCACAGCATCTCAGTCGGATTTAAGTCCAAAACCTTAATTTTGTGAGAAATTCAGAAATTCACACCATTCAGAGGTGGACTTGCTGGTGTGTTTGGGATCATTGTCCTGCTGCATAACCCAAGTGCGCTTGAGGTCACAAACTGATGGCCAGATATTCTCCTTCAGGATTTTCTGTTAGAATGCAGAATTCATGCTTCCATCAATTATGGCAAGTCGTCCAGGTCCTGAAGCTGCAAAGCAGCCCCAGACCATCACACTATCACCACCATGTTTGACTGTTGGTACGATGTTCTTTTTCTGAAATGCTGTGTTGGTTTTACGCCAGATGTAACAGGACACACACCTTCCAAAAAGTTCATGTCAGTTCATCAGTCCATGGAATATTTGCCCAAAAGTCTTGGGGATAATCAAGATATTTTTTGGCAAATGTGAGATGAGCCTTTGTGTTATTTTTGGTCAGCAATTGCTTTTGCCTTGGAACTCTCCCATAGATGCCATTTTTGCCCAGTCAAGTCAAGTTTATTTGTACAGCGCTTTTCACGATACAAATCATTGCAAAGCAACTTTACAGCAAATTAAGTTTCTAAAATATTTAGTGGTAGCTTATCAGTGGTGACTGTCAGTTAATGTACATATGGCAGAAATGTACGGAAAATCAATTTAAGACAATAAAACAGACGATGAACACTATTAACAGCAATTATTATATGATGCAATCAAACTTATAGCAAAATGTGGTAGTTCTGTATGTTGTTTCAGGGTTGGCATCATCTGAGGGGTTGGCATCATCTCTTCTCAGGTGTTCTGGATCCAGACTGAAGCTTGTGTAAATCCTAGTTACATCCCATGGCAAAAAACAGAGAAACAAATAAAGACATGATTAGCGTAGCTGCTGTTCCAACCAAGCAAAATTGATTTGTTTAACCCAAACTAAAGAATAATAATGTGCATTTGATTAGATATAACTGCAGTACAAGATTATGAGATGCATTATTTGAATGCTTGGCCAAAGAGATGTGTCTTTAATCTAGATTTAAACAGAGAGAGTGTGTCTGAACCCCGAATGTTATCAGGAAGGCTATTCCAGAAATTGGGAGCCAAATGCGAAAAAGCTCTACCTTCTTTAGTGGACTTTGCTATCCTAGGTACTACCAAAATTCCAGAGTTTTGCGACCTTAGGGAGCGTGATGGATTGTAGCATGGTAGAAGACTAGTTAGACTAGTAGAAGACCCAGTCTCTTTCTTATTGTTGAATCATGAACACTGACCTTAATGGAGGCAAGTGAGGCCTGCAGTTCTTTAGATGTTGTTCTGGGTTCTTTTATGACCTCCTGGATGAGTCGTCATTGCGCTCTTGGAGTAATCCACTCCTGGGAAGGTTCACCACCAAGTTTTCTCTGTTTGTGGATAATAGCTCTGACCGTGGTTTGCTGGAGTCTCAAAACCTTAGAATGGCTTTATAATCCTTTCCAGACTGATACATATCAAATATTTTGTATCTCATCTGTTCTTGAATTTCTTTAGATCGCGGCATGATGTGTTGCTCTTTAAGCATGCTTCACTTTGTCAGACAGGTTGTATTTAAGTGATTTCTTGATTCAACAGGTCTGGCAGTAATCAGGCCTGTGTGTGGCTAGTGAAATTTAACTCAGCTTTCTAAAATAATGTGGTTAATTGCAGTTCTTTCATGAACGAGGAGGGGGCAATTAATTTTTCACGTAGGCATAGGTATGTTTGGACAGCTTTTTTCCCTTAATAAATGAAATCATCATTTAAAAACTGCATTTTGTATTTACTTGCATTATCTTTGTGTAATATTAAAATTTGCTTGATGATCTGAATCTTTTAAGTGTGACATATATGCAAAAAAAAATTTAAAACAGGAAGGGGGCAAAAACCTTTTTACGGCACTGTATCATTTAAACTGTACATTTTATGGTCAGAGTGAGCAACTACAACATAACATATATAGTTTCAATGTTTTTTTTTATATTTTGGTCCTTTTTTATTAGGTGTCATTTGGGAGGGACTTTGAGCAGCAGTTGAGTTTCTGTGTGGAAGCCAGGGCAACTTTCTGTAATCTGGAGCCCGTCATCATTCACCTGATTCATGTGAGCAGCCTGTGTCCTAATGGATGTGTTATGTTTTTATGCCAGGGATTTCCAAATCTTTCTATATGCTTGAAATTCCCCCTTGCGATTGAATATTTCAATAATTTGTAAACACATTTGCATGTTCACGGTTATCTAATGTTGGTAAATGTTCAATATATATATATACACACTGTGTGTGTATACACACACACACACACACAGTATATATAGATATATATGTATATACTGTATATATATATATATATATATATATACAGACACAGACACTGTGTGTGTGTGTGTGTGTATATACTATGTGTTTATATAATAAATGAGTTATAATAATATTTATATAATTCTATGTGTTTGTAATTATATAATATAATGTGTGTATTATATATAACATTATAATATATAATTTGCATATTTTTGTTTTCAGCAAACAACTGTGTTTTCATGTCAGTGTATGTCTTCTCACTTATGCATTTCTATATTGTTTTTGTAGTAAATTTATCTTTTCCACCAAGGTCACTTTGCAGCCTGCATTTCATGCGTTCATGTAGGGGCCTCATGCATTAATAATTTTTGAGGGGGCACGAGTGGGGGGGGGTCATCATGTGACACACAGTAGCCGCAACAGCACTTATGTTTTATTTATTTTTTCCATTTTATTCGAAACATCCCCAAACGCATTAACTATATCATGAAATATCTTGACTCTCACCTTTATAGTTTATGTTGATCTATAGTGAGCAATGGTCAAAGTAACCTAATAATGTAATCTATTATCTATGCATAAAAACCTGTCTGTTTACTTAATTAACAGATATGGATGTCATGCCATAACATATTTTTAATACGTCTGAGTTTATATTTAATGTGAATTTAACATTGAACGTTAATGTGAATAAAAACATTGTAAGTTAGGCTACTAATCATAACACTTTCATTGTAAAGAGAGCAAAGGACATTTACATTATCAAAGAACATTTTCAGACAATCTAGTTCAAGCACTCTCAAAAACTCCCATTAAAATCACTGAAGCTGTTTACACTATGAAATTAATATCTTACAGATTCGTACACACATTTGCACTTTGTTGTTTCTGAGAGAGAATTCGCCAGAAAGAGGTATTCAGTCAGCGAGCAAGTGAAGAAAACACCGGCATTTTAGCGATGACTAATCTGAACACCTCTGATTGGTCATTGCATTCATAAGCTCAACAGCATGGTGTGTGATTGGTTATAATGCAGTGCTGTAAAAACACGTCTGTATCTGGCTCAGCGCCAGCCAGCTAATGCAGATTTGAATTTAGCAGCTGATGATATGACGCACGGAACGTTAATCACGCCGGTGTGATTGTATTAAATATAGAAAAAATGAATCGGCTATTTTTTGTCTTTTGGAAGCTGCATTCAAAATCCACTTGGCTCAAAAATCTGAGGGGGCACGTGCCTCTGCGTTCATGATATGTGTTGACAGAGCTGTAGTATCTGATCAGGGTCATGATAGAGGATTTATTAAAACACATTATTCATATTCATGTGCCTATGGGTTTTATTGTAGTAAGCAGATTGAAATTGCATGCTGTAAAGTCTAACATTAGTCTAATGGAGTGCTGAGGGACTGTCTGTCATGATGATATGAATGTCTCTCTTACAGACAGTGAATCAGTTAGCCATGGAGACCAGACATCACTCACGTAAAACAGCTGCTTTTGTCAGGGTTAGTTTTTTTTTCTGTATCACTTTTACATAATGGTTGAATCGTATGAGGAATTTTTTCAAGTTGTAATTTGTAAATTGTAATTGACAGGCTTCAGGAGATTCCCTCTAATACTATTGGATCCCTGCTTTATCCCATTTTAGCCCATAAGTGACTGAGTTTTTGCTGCCTGTTGTGTGTTTATTTGCAGGCATGTGCTGCCTATGGTTTCATCACCATTCCGTCCCTCACCAGTATCTTCAGCCGTCTCAACCTCTATCTGCTCTCTGGACAGGTAGCACTGGCCAACCAGTGTCTGTCCCAAGGTGAGTGCTGGAGCCTCTCTTAGACTGAAGATGCTCTTATACATCCTTGATCCAGCCTCTCATTGTGAAGGATAATTCAAATACACTACCATTCAAAATAAACCATAATGTTGTTAAATAAAATGTAATTTATTCCTGTGATAGAACAACAGCCATTACTCCAGTTTTCAGTTTCACATAATCCATCAGAAATTATCTTAATATGCTGATTAACTTTTAATATGATCAATATTTTTTTCTTTGCTGTGTAATATTTTTGTGGAAACAGTGATACATTATTTTCAGGATTCTTTGATGAATAGAAAGTGCCTTGCTCTCGGTTGTTGAAGCTGGCTTCCAAATCTTCAATACTTATCTTGCTGGATCTGTCCACTGCTTTTGACACGGTTAACCACTAGATCCTCCTGTCAACCCTATTGGCAAAGCGCATCTCAGGAACGGCCCTCCAGTGGTTTGAGTATTACCTCTCAGATAGGTCCTTCAAGGTATCTTGGAGGAGTGAGGTGTCCAAGCCGCAACATCTAGTTACTGGGGTGCCTCAGGGCTCAGTTCTTGGACCACTTCTCTTCTCTGTCTACATGGCATCACTAGGTTCTGTCTTTTAAAAACATGGCTTTTCTTATCACTGCTATGCTGATGACACTAAACTTTACCTCTCATTCCATCCTGACGATCCTAAGATAGCTGCTTGCATCTCAGCATGTATAACAGACATTTCTTACTGGATGAAAGGACCATCACCTTCAACTCTTCATCACCTTCAAGACAGAACTGCTTGTGGTTTCAACAAATCCATCACAATCTCACCATCCAGCTAGGCGCATCAAGCATAACTCCTTCAAAGACAGCCAGAAATTTGGAGTTGTGATTGATGATCTGCTGAACTTCTCAGACCACACTGCTAAAACTGTCTGCTTCTGCATATTTGCGTTATACAACATTAGGAAGATCAGGCCCTTTCTTTCGTAGTCTTCCAGCCAGGTCTATGAGCCGAAAAGAGTCACACCTCTGTTCATCAATTTGCACTGTCTACCAGTAGCTGCTCGCATAAAATTTGAGGCATTGATGTTTGCCTACAAAACCACCACTGGCTCTGCACCCCTGTACTTGAATTCACTACTTCAGACTTGTGTGCCCTCTAGAAGCTTGCATTCTGCAAATGAATGGCACATTATACTGCCATCCCAAAGACGCACAAAATCACTTTCACAGACTTTTACATTAACTGTTCCCTCCTGGTGGAATCACCTTCCCAACTCAATCCAAGCTGCTGAATCCTTAGCCATCTTCAAGAAACGGCTGAAAACACATATTTTCCATCTTCATTCAACCCTCTAACACTAGCACTCTCTATTCTAATTCTATTTTATCTACTTGGTTTTTTTTATTAAAAAAAAAATCTATTTTCTGTTCTAACTACTTGTTTTATTTAAAAAGAAAAGCAAAACATTAACACTAGCATTCTCTGTCTGTTATACATATTTATTTTCTTTTTATTTATTATAAATAATGACCCTCTAACACTAGCATTCTCTGTTCTTTTTCTATTCGTTTGACTTATTTCTAAAAATTCTATCTGCTTGTTTCTATTCTTTCCATTTGTTTTCTTTTTATTTATTACAATTAAAAAAACTTGCTACGTATACTGCGTTAGGCTAACCGAGAGTTGTCACAGCACTTCCTGTACATATTATTGCTCTTTTGATAGTTTTGATTGCTTCTATAATTCTTTTTGAAATAAATGTCTTTACAGTCATAGTTCATCAATTTAATAATCAATAAAAGTATTAATTTCTTCCAGCTTTTGAAAGGTAGTGTATTGTGGTTTTCCCCAAAATATTAAGCAACAAAAACTGAACATTGCTAATAATAAGAAATATTTTTTGAGCACCAAATCAGCCTATTATAATGTTTTCCAAGGGTTCATGTTTGAAATTGCATTATTTAATACAATTTTACTGTTTCTTTGATCAAATAAATACAGCCTTGATGAACATCAGAGACTTCTTTCCAAAGATCTTAAAGATTCCAAACTTTCAGATGTATGTGTACAAAACTGACCTCATATCAGTGCAAAGAGCACCCTCTGCCATGATCAGCCAAGATTGGGTGTGATGGTATAGATTTGATATGGACTGTGAAAACTTAATTTTAATTTCTGTGTCTATTTCTCAGCGGATGCATTTCTGAAGGCAGCAGTCAGTCTTTTGCCAGAAGTCCCGCGAACCATCAGCATTGAGGGTAAACAGCGATCATCTGAGCCCTTCCTCCTCGACTTCATTAACAACTTCCTCTCCACACTGCTCGTAGTGCCGGTAATACATGCCTAAATATTTGTAGGAGTGTTTTAGCCTCATCTCGCTAATACATATCTAAGTGTGATTGTTGACTTGGTCTCGTAGGATCATCCGGAGCAGGGTGTGCTGTATCTGGTGCGAGGGCTGTTGAATATGGTGCAGGACTACACCTGGGAGGACAACAGTGACGCTAAGATCCGCGTCTACATCAGCGCTTTACCATTACTAGGAGCAATGAGCCAAGAAAGCTATCTTTACACCATTCCTAAAGGTACCACAGTGAATAAATGCAGACATGTTCTATGTAATATTATTGTCTTTCTGACATTGAAGTCTAAATGGAAGCAAGTTTGTTCCTGTTGCAGTGGATTCCAACGAAACCCTCTATGGAGGAGATCCCAAGTTCATCGCAGAGATCAACAAGTTGTGTGAGACTCTGATCGGTCAGGTTCTGGATCATTTAAAGGGGCTGGGCCGAGATGAGGTGAGATACTGTGTCTCTAAAAGTATCTACACCCTTCAGACATGATCATACATTTTTCAATGTCTCAATGCATTAGACAACAAAATGTCAAGGTATAGAAGCTCTTTAAGGTTTTACAAGATAAAACAATAAGTATGGTGTTCAAAATGAAAGTATTGTGACACTTTGTGGTTGTCGACAATGGACATTAGAGGTCAAACGATATTCACCCCCGGGTTTCACAGACAAGGCTTAAGCCTTTAGTCCCCGACTAAAATGTAAGTCTGAGCTGTTTCACCTGAAAGAAACTTGCACTGATTGATCTTGAAATATGTCAGTGCCCTTGTTTTGTCTCCAGATGCACACCAGTAATGTTTTTTCTAAGGCATGTTTATAAAAATTACTTTAAAATCCTAATTGAACTATGGCCTAGTCCTGGTTTAAGCTAAGCCCCGTTTGTGAAACCGGGCCATAGTGTTTGCCGATTAATCAGCACTGATAGTTTATCGGTTATCGGTAAAAATCAGCGGCAAAAGTTGCTGAACGTTTGTTTTTTTCTTTTTTGTTTAATTCATCTGTGTTCTTTGTGGCCAGAGTCTGGGTTCTACATTGGAAGTTTTGGTTCACAGTATGAAAGTGTCCACGGACACTGAAGAAACGAATTAAAAACATTGATAGAGAAGAGTTACAGTACATATTAGTCGTGTTACAATAAACCAAAGTCAATAATCCAAAATGTCTGAATTCACCATTTTAAACAGAAAAAGATGTCACTTCTGATTAGGGATGCAGCGATTAACCGGTTTCGCGATTAACCGCGCTTTAAAAAATCACGGTTAATTAATCGTAAAGGTTCCGCTAAACCGAGTGTTTCTGTTACACGGAACGGAACTGTTGCAGCTTGCACAAAACTAAAAAAGTTACACTAGCGGTGCACCAGCTTAAATTGACGCGAGAGGCACGGAGGCTACTACATGCATTAGATTAACTGTGACAGAGGGGCCAAACAGCGAAGCTTTATTTCCACCAGAGAAATGCTTGTTGATAGTGTGGGACCATTTTGGGTACACCAAGAATGACCAGGGTGTCATTTAAATATTGCTGTAAAAAACTGCTGCTAAAGAGCGAATACATAAGGGATAATGCACGGCTTGCTGTACATTGAACGATTTTAATGCACGACGTGAAATTGTGTCCTCCTGAATGTATGTAGACGTGTGCAGCGCGATCTCCGATCTCACAAACCAAAATAATGGGCATGATTTTCTCAGGCCACATGTAAAATCATATGAATTATTATAAAGATTATTAAAATGAATACGTATGGATGACAGTTGATTACAATATTTCAGTTTATTTCCATCATTAGTAACAGTTTCCCCTGTGGGACAAATA
>NW_015505422.1:471048-522751 GCF_001515645.1 Sinocyclocheilus grahami
TTGTTCCAAACCCGTAAGACATTCGTTCATCTTCGGAACACAAATTAAGATAGTTTTGATGAAATCCGAATGAGCTCTCTGACCCTCCATAGGCAGCAACACAACTGAAATGTTCCCAGGTCCAGAAACGTAACAAGGACATCGGTAAAATAGTCCATGTGACATCTAGGGCTGTCAACATTTTTTCCGAATATTTGTTGAATTTAAAATAAAAATCCACATTCGAATGCAAAAACGTTGCATTCGAATTTTAGGTGTGTGTTAAGGAGGCAGCCTTATCAGCGGCGCACGAGATGCGATGACGATGTGTCTATAATGTCAGTTTGCACTTGTTTTTGTACAGTTTGTGTGCCTAACCAGGTATTATGTAATAAAATGCTTTAAATCTTGTGGATTTTGTTCGAGGAGAAAAAATGAATTTCTATGGATCTGAACTGCATGTTATAGGAAAAACGTTCCTGTGATTTGTCTTGATAGAAGCTGCTTAAGCTCCATCAGCTCAATAGGTCTTGCTGTATGTATCACAGTGTTATTTTAGTATCAGTGAATATTACCGTTTTTTTATATTTTGAATTAAAGGGCTAGTTCTGTCATCATTTACTCACCCTCAAATTGTTCTAAATCTGTATGAGTGTCTTTCTTCCGTTATGCATAAAAGCTCAAAATAAAATTTTTTAATTGTTGGTAACCAAACAGTTTCTGGTCCCCTCTGACTTCCATAGTATGGGGGTGGGAATATATTATGGAAGTCTGTGGGGACCAGAAACTCTTTGGTTACCCACAATTTTTTTGCGCTCAATAGAAGACCCTGATGTGTCAGAGCACTGCCCTGCTGTAAGATGAATTGTTCACAATTTATAGTCACAATAATAAGTTTTGCTGTTGCTAACAAGAGGTTAAATGGGACTACAGAGGTTACTGGGGATGTTAAAAATCATCACGCCGAACATTCACAGCATTGTGTTTATAATCACACTCTTGCAAACTATTCTGACTTAAACTTTTGAAGAAAAAAAAAAAAAGTTCAAAGAGTTGTCAAAGCTTGTGGTGGTGATGTTGAGGTCATTTGAGAGTAGCCTAAAGCCCCGTACACACCAAGAACGATAACTGTAAAGATGACTATATTAGCATTCACTACCCGATATAAATTCTCCAGCTCGTGATAGCAAGATGGATTCTGATTGGGTGTCAATGATTTTATCCTTCATCAGCTGGGAAAAAAATCATTCTGGAAGTGATTCCAATGATATAGTTTCTCTGTGCCTTTATAGTTATAGCTGTGGTGTGAACTCTGCTATTCTTTAATATTGAGAACGATTTTTAGAACTATATCTTTATCGTTATCTTTATAGTTATCGTCCTTGGTGTGAACGGGCCTTAACCTCTTAAGACCCGGCAAAACATTTTAGGAAAAAATGAGTATTTTTTCCATGTCATTACATTGTTTAAAAAAATTAATACATAAAAAATTCATAAGTTATGCTATGTCCTTGATAGAGGACATTGGGACTCAATTTCTTTAAAAAATAAAAAGACATTTTGATTTGCAAAATTGCAAAAACAATAGATTTTTTAAAATCACCAATACATTTTTAGTTTTCAGGATTTCTTTTTTACCAAACTTTGTATAACTCTTAAGACCCGGCAAAACATTTTAGGAAAAAATGAGTATTTTTTCCATGTCATTACATTGTTTAAAAAAATTTATACATAAAAAATTCATAAGTTATGCTATGTCCTTGATAGAGGACATTGGGACTCAATTTCTTTAAAAAATAAAAAGACATTTTGATTTGCAAAATTGCAAAAACAATAGATTTTTTAAAATCACCAATACATTTTTAGTTTTCAGGATTTCTTTTTTACCAAACTTTGTATAAAGATAATTCTCAACTATGTTATAACAGAATGATTGTATATACATTTTCTTCATGCTACATTTGTGTAAAATGGCCATAAACATGTTTTATCATTATATATAATGTATCTATAAACTAAATCTAATTTGCATATTAAAGGTGACATGTGAAAATCGGACTTTTCCAGGTTTTACGTGCTATAATCAGGTCCCCGGTGCATCTACCAACCAAGGAAACGTGAAAAAGATTGACCCAGTAACTTTATTTTGGTAAGCGTTTTTCTGCAAGCGTCTGAGAAAACGAGCGCGTCTGATTTCGCTCCCTTGGTGACATTGCAAAGAGACCTCATCCTCATATTACCGCCCCTTAATCTGTAAGTTTCCACCCAGGCGCCGTCATTGTGTTTTCGCAAGCGACAACGGTGTACCAGCTCTAATGCCATGGCGAAACTTTGAGCAAAACTGTTCTGCCTTTGTCTGCACAGAACACTATTTAGATCTAAAATAATCATGCAATTTATTTCCCAGCAGTTTACCTTCACAGACATAACCGACTGTTTTTGTAACTCGTGTTTTTAAGGTAAACTTGTGTATGAATGAGAACTTTGATTAGTACTCGCATGCTGTGTGGTGGCCGCTTTCTGTCCGTGTGCTCTCAGAAAACCGTATATCAGAACTTTAAACTCATATGGTTTAAACCGCATGATTTCAGCACGATAAACATGATAATCAGAACCATAACAGATGTTTTTAGCAGGTCCCAGCTGTAGCAGCTCTATTCTGGAAAAGGGGGCGGGGAGCAGCAGCAGCTCATTTGCATTTAAAGAGACCGGCCCGAAAAACAGCGCGTTTCTGCTTCCACTCAAAATAGGCATTTTCAAAAGGATATAATAAATGATCTCTGGAGTATTTTGAGCTGAAACTTCACAGACACATTCTAGGGACACCAGAGACTTATATTACATATTGTAAAAAGGGGCATAATATGTCTCCTTTTAATGTGTTTTTGGGGCAACATGTAATGAAAAAAGAAGAAAATGGGAGTAATAATTGACAAGATTTTCATAGTAATATATAATATTTCACAGGAATATGGAAATATATTTTCTTTACCTATTCATTGTTGTGTCTCAAAAAATGCGTAATAAACATGCTTTGGATGCAGGGTCTCAGGAGGCTAAGAATCATAAACTTTTGTTGGTCACTGGCTTTTGGATTATGGCATTAAATAAGCTCTATGTTAAAATTCTGTTGGGTTTTTGCTGAGGGGACCAGGGTGACGATAACTTTTGTGTTGGCCTACAAAATGAATGCCTGCAGGTATTATTGCCATTGCATTGGTGTATTACCCAGGGTTGGGGAAAGTTACTTTTAAAAGTAAAGCATTACAATATTGTGTTACTCCCTAAGAAGTAACTAATTGCATTACTTTTTATGGAAAATAATGTGTCATGTTACTTTTGCGTTACTTTTTCACATCTGAGATGGGCTTGCTTGTTATATTTTTGGCAAATGTAAAAACCCTTTCACACAAAAAGTGAAATGAATAAGCCTCAGACTGAAGGAAATGTAAATTCATGTATTTACAAACCTTTCAGCTGTGCTGCCTTTCTGGATTGCAGAAGAAACATGACAAAGAAAAAGAAAGTTCAACACTCTTACTTCAGCAATAAAACACGAATGTGACGTTTAGCTAGTCATTTTTGCTGATTATAGTTGAAATGGATCATGGAAGGTCAGGAGCAAAGGTCTGCACTTACTCCCGCTTTTCTTGCTAATTAAAAAGTGATGCATTATTTTACTAGTTACTTGAAAAAAGGTAATCCCATTACGTAACTTGTGTTACTTGTAACGCATTACCCCCAACACGTATTAAATATTACGTGTTAGCCTCACAACAGTTTTCCAAAACGATGTCCAAATAGCTATTTGGTTGACATTAACCAATACTGCTGTACAACCCCCAAAAAAGTTGTAACTAGCAGCACTTGTAACTTCATGTGGAGTTTAAGCTCTACAGCAATGAAGACAAACAGGACATATCAATTTGTTACATCCATTTTCTATTGTTTTATTACGTTCAATCACACCTCAGCAGAGAATGAAGCGGCCCCCTGGTGACAGACATTTATAACGGCACATTCACACTCCGATCAACACGAACATGCATTCATCCACCCGCTCGCGCACATTTGTACGATCTGTGCTTTTCTCATTCTCACAATGTAACAGAAGTGGTGAAATGTCCTGTCAAGGATACCGAAATATCCCTGGTAAGATCTAGCTGTGTAGACACACAAAACCAAGCCTTGTTTTGATTGAGCTATCATACTGTAGAATTTATCAAAGTATATTAGAATGGAGTATAAGTTAAGAGCAATTTAATTACTTTTATTAATACATTGAGCGACCACCACCTTCAGTGGCAGGACAGGAAAGCCCCTCTCACAAAGGAGGGTCCCTGACACCAACAGCTCAGTAGAACTACAAATGGAGGGCATCACAATTACATCTGAAGTGCGTCTGTTTCTGCTCTTCTTTTTTTTACGAATTTTGTTTAACAGTCCAGGAAGTTTGATATTGTTGCACCTTCATTCTTTAAAAACTATACACAGAACAAAGTCCAACAATAACAGGAAAGAGTTAGTTATTGAAAACGAGCGCCCAAACGGATGTGTGATTGGTCATTGTTCACGACAGTGAATGGTTTGGTATGGGGCTGGTTTATGATGTTGGGGACCAGCGAGCCACCGGTCAGATGCTTCAGTCCAGCTCTATAGGGCTGCTGTCCTCCTGAGCTTCCTCACCCTCTTCCTCCTCGCCTGAGCCCATTAGACTATTCAATAGGTTTCCTATTACAAAGAAATCAAATCAGAATCTTATTTTTTTTAATTCTTCACAACAAATCTTTAGATTAAACCGTGCTGTGTATTATGCTGAACAAAAACACAAGTACAGAAAAATGGTTTGACCCATTTTATTTTTCCACCATGGAATTGAAAAAAAGGAAAGAAAACTGACTTTTTAAGCTCGCAATTCGGACTATTTTTCTTTGCAATTCAGAAAAAAAGAAAAGAAAAAGTTTATTGTGAGAGAAGTCACACGCACCTTTTTATTCCAAGGCAGAAATAAGTATCCATAGTTTTCTATTTCAAATAAAAAAATTCCCCCCCCAAATGTATACCACTTTTCACAATAAACATTTGTTTTAAAGCAGCTTTACAGAAAATCATGGTAAAGTTTATAATATCTTATCTTCACGCGTTATAGTCACAGCAGATTAAAGCTGGATAATAATGTATCTTACATTTTCCGACGATTCAAATATTTAAGCAGGTGAGATTATTGTATATATAGCATACTTTATATTGCCCTACATCAGTACATTATGGATAAAGTTGGATATAAGTAATTACACACACACACCTGCAATAATACATTTACATTTTGCAATGATATTAGATTTGCTATATCATACATATTGCATTACATGACTATACTGTATGCATGCAGATAAAGTAGGATTTACTGTATAACTTAATATATCGCTGGACAACCATATAGCTTACATTTTTCAATGATATAACAAGCAGTTTGCTATACAGTACATGCAGCTTACGTGTAAGTGTACTGTACTGTAATTTTGGATATACGTATAGTAGTTTTATTATTCATTATTCATTTGAGTTATTAATTCAAAATTTGGAGATAATGAGCAATATGAAACCTGTGGTGTTTTGTTCCATTTTGAACAATTTGGTGTAGCGCCAAGCCTTGGTGATGTGCATCACTGACTGTCATTCATTGTCACCAACTGCTTTAGCATGTAATATCATGAATCATGACCAGTAGTCACACAGAGGTAGCAATGTTTCTTACCTAGCAAACCGCCATATGATGACGACTGTTTAGGTGGCACTCCAAAAAACAGTTGTCCTATTCTATCCAGATACTGAGGTCAGGAGAAGAACATATTGCATGTTAAACACACAAAGTCCAAAAGTCTGATCTCATACCAAATCCATGCCACATTATAACAGTGAAGGTGAATCTCTCTGAATGATGCCTGCAACCTTTAACATGTTTTACTGTGTGTATTTGTTTTATGTAACGGTATCCTTATTACATTAGCTTAGCATCAAGCCAACGTCCAACTCTTTTGTAATCTACTGTGCAGACAGCTTATTAGGTCAAAAGCAGAACCCTTTTATCTCTAGGTACTGAGAAAGAAAAAAAGGATGTTTGTGATATGTTTGAGAGCATTACTATTACTAACTCACCTCATTGTACATAGGGTCTCTCTTCAGTGATGGCTGATACTGCTCGCATAACACTGTGAAGACTGTCAACTTCCCACTGGGAATAAAACCACAATCATCCAGAGGTTGTGTTAACCGTTTTGTTCCATCATTTGCTTAAACACTGATGGATGATTCAGAATGTCAGATAAAGTTACTTAGTCTAGCGCATATCTTCAACTCCAGTCCTAGAGGAACAGTGTCTGGAAGACTTTAGAAACACTCCAATGTAACCCATGTGTCTGTAATTTACAAGTAATTCTAAACATCTTTAACAGCTTGTTCACATATGCTTGATTAGAGTTAGAGATACACTCCGCAGGACAATGGCCCTCTAGGACTGGAGAATGAAGAGCTCTGGTCTGTTGCGTTTCCACAGTAAAGGATGCTAAGAGGCACCAGAAGTGAAGAGAAACATCAAATTTTAAAAGCTGGGGAAAAGGCGTAAGTGAAAAGTAGTGGGGAGAAAGTCTAGAGGAATCAGTCATGGGATACTGTTTCTTAAATCGGGTCACCAGATCACAAGATCACACCGTTGTTTTTTCTCACATTACAAAAGAAAAAGACAAGAACCTGCAACACAGCTGTTAGTAAGACTAAAATAACTCAGTCACACGGATATCAAACGGCACTATTCTTACTCCTGCATAAAAACAGAGCAGCAGACCAGAAAATGCCCACTCAGACTGTCAAAGTGAATATTTGTAGAATTTGGTCTCAGAATTTTAGAATATAGATCAGGGGTTCTCAACTCTAGGTCCATTTTCTTGCATAGATTAGCTCTAGTCCTAATTAAACACCTAAACAAGCTAAATCAAGGTCTTCAGGATTACTAGAAAGTAGTGCTGGGCGGTATACCGGTTCATACCGAATACTGGTGTTTATTTTTGTTATTATATCACATTAACTTTTTTGTTTGTTGTTTTTTTTAGTTTGTTACTCAGATGCAGGCAGTGCGCTGCATGAGACAAAAAAGTAATATAGCCAAAACAACCGCATAGCCGCTCTTTAGTGTAGATGCATGTTGATTTTATCAGACGATGCCGCAATTATAAATGAGTGACTCCTGGTTAACATGTATTAAAAGGGGTCGTGTTTAGTCACTATTTAGTGTGGTATTTTTTGACAATATTCACTCATCATGACAGTAAAATAGGGCATTCTAAGTCAATATACTGCAGTATTTCCTCTCTCAATCAGTAGAAAATATGGTTAACACCCGGTCATGCATGAAAAAAAAAATACCGTCATGTACTGTGAAAACTGTATAATTTTGAAAAATACAGTGATATAAATTTTTGGTCATACCACCCAGCACTACTAGAATGTTACAGGCAGATAAGTTTGATCAAGGTTGGAACAAGAAAGTGGACCTCGAGAGACTGAGCTTAGAATATAAAACGGAATGCTCTATAATAGAGAGAAAGGGCCTGATGCTGACACTGTCTCACCCGTCCACAGCCAGCAGGAGGAACCACAGGAAGTTCAGCAGAGGCTGCACATACGGAGGACCCTTCTCTATAGACGGGTGCTTCTGTGTGTATGTGGTGAATACCACCAATGCGCTTGTCTTATTTTTTAAACAAAGGAACCTGCAGTCAAGAAAAGATACTGAGATATATACCAATCATAAAAAATAAGCATTCAACAAATTTAATGAATGTGACAATATTAGTTTAAATCACTGCAATTTAACCCATTTTAAAAAGGCAGGAGTAAAAAAATCATACATCATAAAAGCAGTCCATAAGACTTCTGCACTATTTTACAATTCTTCTGAATGCTATTTATATGATAGCTTGTGTGAAACAGATCCAAACTTAAGTTGTTTCCTTTCATTTTCACTTCACTTCACATTGTGTCTGTAGCTTAGAAAACACTGTGGGTGCTTCTCAAATGGAAGGCTGCATCCTACGAATGCTGCATATCTTAGCTGCCAGCCTGCCACGTCATCAAATGTCGCTGAAGGCCATCTCAATCAGAAGGATCCTTAGGCCTTGTCCAAAATGGAAGACTTCATGTGCACTTGCGGTCTTACGGACTCCCGCATGCGTGTCCATTAAGTCCACGAGACCTTAGTGTCCCATTTGTCATTTTAGTGTTCTGAAGGGTGCTCGCGAGCGCCCCCTTTGCGGACTCCGAGGAAGACCGCGAGGGTTTAGTGTGCCATTTGGGACAGGGCCTTAGAAGGCACTCTTTGTTTTGCCTCCTTCATTCAGCTGAATTTGAAGAATCCATGGGATATATACACTTTTATACACTTTATATATTTCTAGCGTTTAATGCCAAGAAGGACTCTAGCCTACAAGCCTCCGAAGGACTGAACTAGGATGGACACAGCCTTCCGTTTGAGAAGCACCCAGTGTAAAACTCTGGCCAAAGGTGTTCAAGTGTGCCTAACGATTTTACTCCGTCTGAAGAAGAAGTCCAAAGACTAAGGTCCCGTCATTGAGAAGCACCTCTGCAGCCGACAACATAGCAAATCGACACCCTCTGCATGCCTACCAAGAAAAGATTAGAGCATTATTTCCGATCTAAAAAAGCAAATTGCTCCCAAAGGTACGTTGCTTCAAACGGACACTTTGTGTAAGGGTCCCCTCAAGCTGTCCAATGGGCATGAGAGCTGCGTGTTCTGCCTGGGCTATGCCCACACTGAAGCCTCTCTCAGTGACACTGACTGTCCTCACTGCAAAGACATGAGTCTCAGGATGCTGCGCTTTAGGGTTGCCTTCATTTTAGGGGATGACTCTGCTTCTTGTGCTCCCGTCTCCTACTTCTTTGCCATGGAATCAGCAGCAGAAGAGCTTTTCAGCAACAATCTCATGCCAACTCCTGCATGTCTTGCACTCACCTGAACCTACATTCTCGCCCGTACTGTTTGCACGAGCTGACATTCACCCCTCCCCTAAAGCCAATGGGGATGAAGCCATGTCACTGGCTGCCTCTGAGAAGGAAGAATAGTCAAGTGTGGTGGAAGAGTGAATCGGATGAGTCCCTCTCGAGTCTGAAGTCGAGAATTTTTGTGTACTTTCCAAGGCTGTGGAAGAACTTGGTTGTGGTTGAGCTGCTGCGCAAAGAGTCTAACACTATGTGCCACTTTTTACTGAAGAGAGAAAGCTTAGCCCCTCATGCTCTTCATATTTGTATGTTCATCCATTTATTAAAGTGGACCTGAAGGTTGCTTATTTTCATGTCCCAATGGTTCCTCATCCCAGATTAGGGAATTTGAAGGAACAATGTATCAAATACACTGACCTTGCATTCAAGCTGTGTCTATACCCAAACACTTTCACAAAGTGTGTAAATGTTGCTCTCTCCCTTTTGAAAATGAGCAGAGTTTGTGTTTTGAATTCTCTCAATCACTGCTTATTAATGTCCCAGTGAAGTCTTATGTGAGCACAATACTCTGCTGCTCAATTGTATGCAGTCTTTGGGGTTAAAAGTCAATATGCAGAAAAACGTGTTGGAACCCAGCCAGCACATTTCCATTTTAGTCATAGAGTTGAACTCCCTGACTATGCAAGCACATATTATAGTGGAGAACTCAAAGACAATAGAAGCTTTCACACCAGATAGTTATAGGAACTTAGTTATAGGAACTAGCCACCAATGCTAAAATGTTCCCCAGGGCCATTTTCTTGGTTGCATTTGAACCTCCAGTAGGAACTGACATAAGCCTGCCAACAGCGATGCCATTTAAGAGCATTTAAAAACTCCTGTACAGTTCTATACAGTGGAGAACAACATATGAAATATCATGTTTACTTCAAATTTCATTACTGTGAAACATGCAGTGCATATATTTATTTAATTAAACATTGCAGTCTTTGCTATTTCATAATTGTGTTACGCAAAACCATGATTTTGGTTTTATTTCAACGTGCAGCCCTAAATCAAAGTGTAAGATTTATAGAATCTCAGACACTTTGATCTCCTGAGACGGACAATACACACACACAGTGTATTAACATACAGACATCTGTTTCCACATCTCACTGAGAGAATATGCGGGAAAACGCCTCACACATATGCATTAGTTCCTTTTCATCCCCTTCCTTCCCCATCCTCCCTCCACTCAGCTCACCCAGAATGGTCAACAGTATAATATAATGTTCTACGTGATATTTACAGTCATGATTGGTATCATTTGAAATGTCTCTGTGCGTCTGGTACAATGGTCTCAATCTTACAAGAAGTAGACTAAAAGGTAGGGCTTCCCCCCAATAGTCGACTAACCGTTAAAGGTTAGGCTAAAAGATAATACGAATTCTAAGAGTTTGGAGATATTTTGCTCACTGTAGAAGGTGTCATTTTCCCAGTACTTTTCATGCAAATTACCATCCGTCTCCAAAAAGTGTTAATTCGGCTTGATCAATACAAATTCAAATTGTTAGTTCCTGTCTCCATTTTGGAGAACGCTTGTCTTGGTTTGACGGAGGTATATAAGGAAATGTTGCAAGAAGCTCAGGTGCGATTCTGTAGCCAGAAGCCCGTAGTGTGGTGTGTGTCTCTACACTCCATACTATGTATTTTTCTAAAGTCAGGTATGCATTTTTTACTATTAGATTTATCTTTGACAATTTGATGTTTTGTATTGATATGATTTGATATCTCTGAATTGGCTATGTAATTGTCATAATACATATTTACCTGCCTGATAATAAATTGTTATATTTGATTTTATTCTGATTTACTCTGTAATTATTGACTCTAGTAGATTACGTTGTATCCTTGTTACCGCATTTCCTGTGTCAGGTTAGTAACAAACTAAAATTCAGTTAAGATGGAGCATAGGGCACGCCAACTGTATCTTCAGAGATCCGGCTAACACTTGGTATTAGTTCAAGTGTACTTATATTGTAAGGGCTTATAGGGAATTTCCGTTTAGGTCAACTGGATGTTGTTCGACCAACCTAAATAGGGTGAGCCTAACCTCTGTTTATTGTAATATTATTCTAGCCAAGTGTACATGGAGAAACTATGGCATGACCATACCAAAGCTACTATCAGGGAAAGTAATGTTGGTCGGCTTATATCTATAGTAGTGGTCGTGACCTCTGACTAGAAATAAAGTTGCTTTATTTAGGTGTGTACAAATCTATGGGGGCTAAATAAAAGTACTTTTAGAATGAGCAAGCATAGAAGTGGCCATCTAAAGTATTAGTCAATTACCAATTGTCTAATAACCAAGACTGACGAGACCGTAAGGTACGCTAACGGCCGAAGCGATATCTTTGAGCGACATGAGCACCCGAGGGCAAGGTCATAATAAAATTGAGTCAGATTTGCATTTAACCTAAATGTAATAACTTTGCGTGCTGAAAAGACTGAACACGCAAGAAACCTTCAGTCACCATTGGATACCTTCCTTGGGCCAATTGTGTGGACCTTACAAATGGACACTTACATCACTTGTAGTTCCTATTATGCGGGGTTAGACTCACTCCCAAATGCATTCCTAGAACCAAATTTGTTCCCAGTTCCTGTGGTGCAAGCACGCCAAAAGTGGGAACTTCCACCATTAGGAACTATGAAATATCACTGCTGCGAAAGCCCCTTATACTCAAGTTTTTGATGAAATGGGGAGCGTTCTTATCCTCAAGATTTTTCAGAGAGCACTGGGGCTGATGGCAGCAGCATCAACTACCGCTAGGGCTGCTACACATGCACCCTATAGTGCCAAACTGTTACCTCAGCGCTCTGGCACCATGGACAGTGCACAACTTTTATCAAAAAGACATGGACATGTTCCAGATTTCCAAATGAAAGAAAATCCGGACAGATGTGTCCAAGCACGGGTTCAGGCGTGTAGTGCAATGGCAGACCAGCTTTCGGCATCTGGACGGATGTAAAGAAAGCATGGCACATCAATTGAAATGAAAGCACTTCCTTTCAATACTGCGCTACTACTTGCTCTGCCTTTAGTGAAGCAAGTAGTTAATATGCAGGTGCTTTAGGTTACCTCTGCCTGTTTGGGGTTTAAGCCAGGTGACTTCAGAGTCAATTTAAACCTAGAAAATTGATGGACCTGAAGTGTGCTGAAAAGGCTCTCGACACCGTTCAGAGCTCAGGTAATAAGGCTATCAGCCTTTTCTTACTGAGGGGCTAGCTGAACAGTCTTCAGCACTATAGCCAGAATATGCTTTCTAAGCAGCTTTTTGGGGTCACACTATAGGTTTCTGTATTGAAACAGAGGTTTATACAATGGGTTGTGGATGCCATTTCATTGGCTTATGAATCTCAGGCTTGCACTGCCCAACTGGAGTAAGAACCTATTCTACCAGAGAAATGGCTTCCTCCTTGGTGTGAGCAAATGTTGTGTCCATCTTAGTCTCGCGTAGCCAGACCGTCAGAAAGATGGCAGAAGGTCTGGGAACCTTGGCCGCTTTGAATGGCTAAGGCCCGCCCCAAGAGGCCATATGACTGACAGGTAAAGCAACCAATCACATTTCGTTTTGTGCTGTGACGTGAGCAAATCAGGTAACGTGGTCGAAAACACACCTCCATTTTGGCATCGCCCAGCGATCTGGTAACTCCCTTTACTGTCCTGTAGAGACCTATACTTGGTTTTCTCTCAACGGCTCCACTCTTGAGCCGGGCCAGGCCAGGCCAGCTCTGTACTACAACATGGTGTGATTAGACACTGTTCCCCAGAGAGTCAGTTATATTGATGCAGTGTCAAGTGATTGAAAGGGAAAATCTCAGGTTGCGTAAACCTCATTTTTCACAAGATGAGGAAATGAGACATTGCGCACAACCTTCTAAGATGTGCTATGCCTCTTTGCCTTCAGTGAAAAGATTCTGAGAAATTGGTGAACAGCACCACTTTATACATGCAGAAAGCTCGCCATCAATTACGCGCACTTGAACGCCATTGGCCAGTGTTTTACACTGAAGTTAGAGCTGCACAATTAATCGAAATTAAACTATACTCGCGATTCGGCAAAGGCTACGTTTTTGTCATGCACAGCTTGTCAGTGAAACACGGTTCTGTGATCAGTAGTAAATCTCCATCCAAAGGCCAGAAAGCCTGAAACTCCAAACATGCCCAGCAGAAAAAAGGTAATGCACATAGTTCCAGGAAATCCCATATAGTGGTAGCTGAATAAACAGAAGATTGAACTTCATTCAATGCATGAAAAAAGCCATAGAAGCTGGCATGGCGTTAAATACAAACAAACAACAAGGATTTTATTTTAAACACTCGACTGACGTTATGAAGGGAGTCTGGAGTAAAAATTTTATTAAATATCGTCTTTTGGACAAGAGGTTAATAAATGCTTCTCATGTTTGGAAAGATGCTGCTTTTTAAAATGCATGTTATAAGCAGCTCAATCCAGTGTTTCCCCTAGGTTTACGGCTTTTTTAATTAGACACATGTCTAATTAATTAAAATCATGTAACTTAAACTATTTAACATCAATTTATTAAAAGTTTAACAAATATTACATGTTTAGGGCCCTATGAAATGTTTTTATTTTTCCAACCTTATGTTTTATTGTAACCCAATTCTGTTTTAGCATGTCTAATTATTTGAAAGCATAAAACAAGTTTTACAATCATATAAAAACAATAATTTATTCTTACAATAACCTTATGATTTTTTGCTCAGAAATTCTGTGATGTGTATTTACATTTTGTTTTAAGGCATAAAACATTCATTTAATCTATCTTTTAAGTAATGAAAATTAAACATTTAATTTTTTGGAAAATAAAGGTAATTTAATATTACAATTAAAACATTGAAGAAATATTGAATGCTTATTCCTTAAAAATGAGGTTTTAATAATTGTAGTAGTAGTAGTAGTAGCAGCCTGTTACGTACATTCTACTCAACAATAGTAATATATTTCTGCCAATGCCCTCAAGTTAAACCAAACGTTTATTTTGACGGGTTGCCGTGAATACCTTTACATTTCTGTGATGACATGATGATAGTTTTAATCAGATGAAACGGTCAAATGCTGATGAAGTGACTCTCAGAGCAGTTCTGGAGAGGTTGTTCATGTATTTATGTCCTCATTAGTGAGACGACAGAAGTTAATATCACCGCAAGCGGGCCGCCCCCCTAATATAATGGCAGGGGAAACACTGCAATCATTTACTGATAAAACATTTACTACTGGTCACAGAGCCGTACCTCACCAACAAGCTGTGCATTAACAGCTTTCGCGATTTAATAAATCGCACTAAACCGAACGATTTAATCGCGATTTCGTTTCGATTTCAATTAATTGTGCAGCTCTAACTGAAGTTAATCAACAGGGCTTCTGTATTTTTGGAGAAAGGTGTTTTACATAGCTTCAGCAACTGATGTAATATCTCGTTCCCTCAGGGAACAAAGTTTATTTAGGGGTGTAACGGTACATGTATTCATACCGAAAATTTTATAGTAATAGGCAGGTGCCTTAGTTCAAACGGCAGCACGGAGGACAAGTGAACGTGATCATCCCTACCTCTTTACTACTAGTTTTAAGAGTGAAATAAACATGAATGCCACATGCAATCGCTCAATCAGTGTTTCAACTGCAGAAAGACATTAAAAAAAAAACGACTTGTAAAAAAAAAAAATGTCATGCAGCATTTAATTTACCTCAGGCAAGTCATCAGTGTCCACAGCTCGTTAGTTCGCTAGAGAAATTAAGTCTAGAGAAGAGCATTTCACGAAATATTAGACTACTCATCATATTTTACTATGACAGCCACTGTGTACATGAATATATTTCAACAACAAATAAAAATTGAATAATTTAGAAGTTAATTTAAAAACTGCATTGTGTACAATTTTTTAAGTCGAGTGTTGATTATTATATTTAAAAATAAATAGTAATTCAATTTAAGTTTGGGCTCTGTTAATTGTAACCATATAGTAATGCAAAAGGGATCTAAAAGGGCTAGTTTAGAGCATAAGCTGAGGTAGATTTTTATGCCTAGGAAATTTTTTATTGAAATTGATTGATTGATTGATTGAAAGAGCAGTTTGTTCAGAAAGACACTATTTTGTGTTTAGTTTCCCCCCTGCTGGGAACTTCTAAACCATACCAAACCGAACCGTGACATCAAAATCAAGGTACGTACCGAACCGTCATGTTTGTGTACCATTACACCCCTAGCCATGCAGAGACATAATTTCTCAGCTGTAGCTCTCAAGCATGATGCCGTTCGGCAGGTCACATTAGGTTTGACCTTAATATCGACTAGCTATATGTGCAATGTCACAACATCAAACCTGAAACATCAGATGTCACATCTGAACATAACTGAACAACAGAAAGCAGGATTTTCTGTGAACTTAAAATTGGGTCTGTTCCTCACACAAAGCTATCATATAGATTTGGAAGACATGAAATACAATGCATAAGAGTTTTTTTTTTTCCCAATTTAAGTCAATTTGGAGCTAGACAGCCCCAGCCCCGATTCACTTCTGTACACTGTATAGCAGAGTGGCCTACACATTCTTTTCTTATATTTCTGCTTTTGTATTTTGCAATAGAAATAGTCAAACCGGTCTGAAAATGCATTGTGGTGTAAAAATAATAACAGAATTTTCTAACTCCAGAACTCACTGTAAGACGGCCTGTGCTACAAACATGTCCACCTCTCCATGAAATCCTCGCGCTGATGAATACTCCACCAACATCTGTGCACAGCCTTCTCCATCAGATGAGTGTAGAAAATGATAGCGTGATTCACTGTAGTTTTGCTCTAAATGCAAACAAACAAATGATGTGGGTTACCCATTCTCGAAACAGCTGATAGTTCCTTTAGAATTTATTGAATGATTATTGTCATGTCTGTTTTACCTTTCCACAATGTGAGCGCCAGCAGCTGGTGTAGTTTGGGGTGGCCCAACTTCCCCGAGCCTCCTGATGACCACTTGATCGCTCTGGAGACAAACGCCACTCGCTCTGGTGAATTTGGGTCCATCAGGCTGAAGAGTTTAGCCAAATGCTCTAGAACAAACACCAAGAATGTAATTACACAATTAAAAGGCTATCATGTAATTGCTGCAGATTGTGTAGGGTTGGGAAATGTTGAATATTTATTATACTCTGTATTATTTTATTGAAGTTATGAAGTTAACCAATATTGTCAATATTATGCAGATTTGAATGTGCTTCTCATTTTGCCATTAAAATTTCCCATAGACTTTAGACTCATTAATTCAGTTTTGCAACTATTCCTTGTTTCATGATGTGACTAAATGAGTGTTATGACAGAATTTAACTTCAGTAGCAAAAATTAAGTTTTGACGTATATGATTATGCCTTGATTATTTTAAACCACTATTACATTAAACATTTTTAGCTAACTGGCGGTTAGTTGAAATGATAGTTCCACTGACTGACCAAAACACACACACATACACACACGCACACACACAAACACACACAAACAGCTTTTCAACTGCTTTGAAGGAGCTACTGTAGAAACATTAAAATACATATAAAATAATAATAATGTCTTAATTAGTTATATTGCAAAGCTATTGCATTTAACAGCTTGGTGCTGCAGTGCATTTGAACTCAATATTGGCTACCAATATTCACACACTTGCTTTAGCTTAAAAATAAATAAACCTTCTGAATATTCTGACAATTCAGTTCTAACTACAGATAAAGCTAAATATAACCACACCTCTAATTGTTTGCCAAATTAATAACAATCACCAGCACAATAGCCTTGATAATATAATGTTCAATAAACTCACCTAGTGTCTCATCATCTACTTTGGCCCCAGATTTCTCAAGGGACTCTAGTTCCAGCATGGACAGATCTGCAGCACTGTTTTGCTGTTTAGAAAACAAACATTAGTGCAGAGATCTTACAGAGGAAAAAAAGTGAACTAATTGTGAACCAGTAACAACTGACCTGTTCAGAGATTTCATGACATGATAAATGACGTCTCTGACTGACCTAAAATTGATAAGAGGAACACATACCTGATTATAACTAAAGAAGAGCAATGCTCCATTGTACATCAACTCTCTGGCCTCTGCATGCTTCGCTTGTGACATGTACCTGCACCCAAAGCAACATGGTATTAACACAGTGTTTCTGTGACTGAGACAGTGATCATACAGTCCTCATGGGACACAGCAAAAGAATGAAAATAAATAAATGTCCATGATGATTAAAAAAAAGATATACTTTTAAAAACAAAATCAAGTTTAATATATCATATATATTATATTATTATATAATATATGTATCAAGTTCTTCAAAATATATTAAAGGGGTCATATGATGCTTTTTTAAAGATCCTTATTTTGTGTATTTGGTGTAACAGAATATGTTGACATGCTTTAATGCTCAAAAAACACATTATTTTTCAAATACTGTACATTATTGTAGGTCCTCTATGCCCCGCCTCTCTCAAACGCTTCGTTTTCTACAAAGTCCCTCCTTCCGACAAGCGCAGTCTGCTCTGATTGGCCAGCTGACCCAGTGCATTGTGATTGGCCGAACACCGCAAGCACTCGTCGGAAATGTAACGCCCCTTACCATAATCGCGAGTTTCATCTTTCAAAATAAATGTAAAGACAGAGCCCGAAAGGGGAACAGAGTCGCGTGCCAGACACAGTGATGAATGCTGGTATGTGTTTGCAGTACACAAGCCACGGTTAAGACCGCTGATGATGTGATCTCGGTCTCTCTCTCTCTCACACACAAGCGCACGCACACACACAATGTGCAAAACTGCGCATTTGAACAGTCAATAGCAAATACTTAAACTAATAACAAAACAGTAGCTGATTCAGAAGAGCCAGATTGTCATAGCAAAGTCAGAATGACCTCCTCATCTCCTCATCCTCCTCATTCATTTTAGATGTGATCTCTGTCTCTCTCTCTCTCACACACAAGCGCACGCACACACACAATGCGCAAAACTGCGCATTTGAACAGTCAATAGCAAATACTTAAACTAATAACAAAACAGTAGCTGATTCAGAAGCGCCAGATTGTCATAGCAAAGTCAGAATTACCTCCTCTCCTAGGTTCACGAAACGGTCGTCCATAAAATGCATTGCTGTTCTGTTGTAAGTAATCTTAAAGATTCCTAAATGCATCTACTTTCGGAAGGCCAAATAAAGTGATTTTGCCTAGAAACACACAGCGTCTCCCTGACATGCTGCTTCAACACTAACTGCGGTTACTGAAACCATGCCTTCTTTCTTTGCGTGCACATTTGGGCGGCATTATGCTAATATTTCCACAGAGTGAGGTAGATATGTGGGGGCGTGTTAGAACAAGCCGTTTTAGGGGGGGCTTGGCAGAGTCTTAACTTTGATAAAGAATATCTCTTTGGTTTTGAGACTTTAGTCTTTGCAACTTCAGGGATCTTATCTATGCACAATCAGCTTGTAACACTCCAAAGAGACAGGAAAACTTGAAATCGCATCATATGGCCCCTTTAATTGAATTCATGTTGGCTTTGACACTTATTAGGCCTACATATTTTTATTTATATTTGGCCCTATAAATATTGTGCTGTAACTATGCTATAACTAACTATGCAAAAACATTTTCTTTGAAAAACATGAAAACATATATTTAAAATATGTATTTTTCCATTTAAAAAGTATTTTTATAACAAATACCATGCATTTTCAGAGAGTTCTATCCCACAACATTTTACAACCGGAACAAACCTTGCCATTAAAGGCCACATTATTGGAATTTTTTTTTTTTTGGAGACTTCTTGAGTTTGACACACAGTCACGAGGCTCCTTTTTTCCCCTGCATGTTCCTTCATGTAGATTGCACATTGTGACTTACCAAATATCAATATACAGGCGAGTCTGTAAAGCCTATTTTTTCCCCCTATGAAAAAAGGCAATAAAACATATTTGACTACTAAAAATTTTTTTTTCTTTTAATGAGGCTTTTTCTTTTTCCATTATGTTGTTAGTACATGTAGAGTCCATCACCCTGATATTTACTTGCAATCTGATCTGTGCAATATTTGATACTGGTTATGTGGCTCCTCTCAGCATAACAAGTAAAAGACGTTTGGCCATGAAATACAAACGCTGCCTAGGTTGAAATCACGATGGCCCATTAGAAAGTATTATTATATTACAATATAATTGACAGATTATTCAGTTGGTCGGCTCCTTTTTTCCCCTGCATGTTCCTTCATGTAGATTGCACATTGTGACTTACCAAATATCAATATACAGGCGAGTCTGTAAAGCCTATTTTTTCCCCCTATGAAAAAAGGCAATAAAACATATTTGACTACTAAAAATTTTATTTTCTTTTAATGAGGCTTTTTCTTTTTCCATTATGTTGTTAGTACATGTAGAGTCCATCACCCTGATATTTACTTGCAATCTGATCTGTGCAATATTTGATACTGGTTATGTTGCTCCTCTCAGCATAACAAGTAAAAGACGTTTGGCCATGAAATACAAACGCTGCCTAGGTTGAAATCACGATGGCCCATTAGAAAGTATTATTATATTACAATATAATTGACAGATTATTCAGTTGGTCCAATTGATTATCAACCTTGCTCTTCAGATTAGCATGTAGCTACATAGCTCACGCTGATATTATGACATAAACGACGTCGAGACTAGCCAATCAGAGATAAGATACGACTCAAGGGGCGGGTGAGGATGAGCAGTTGGCCAATCAGCACACTCGAGAAACGTGCGCGGTTGACAACAAGAAAGATCTGGATGCGACGGGGCCCCGGCCTGTCATTACTACTCCTCGATAAAGCTCACCTGAAGAATAATGTCCGGTACATCTGATGGGCCTCATAATAATCTCCTCTCTCCACACTGGCTCTCAGTTTGCCCTCCACTCGCTGTACTCCTCCGCGGTTCCTCACGCTGGAGCTCTTCAGAGACTCCTGCTCCGACATGACTGCTCCGACCAACCAAACGCGATTACTGAGCCTTCAGACTCGCCGTACAATGACCTATATGCCATCCACAGACGGATAGATAGATACTTCTTATATTTATTCTCTCGTTTTAGTTATCGCAGATAAATACAACATGTAAAATAGGACTTTTGACACTATGGAGAGAAACACAAAAATATAAAGGTGGTCAATTATGGCTGAAATGTACAGTACTATTTTCAATGAGCTATGAGCTACTGCAATTAATCAGTTAATCAATCAATAAATCAGTCAGTCAATAATAAGTAAACAAGTACCACCAGGTAGACAGTGCTGCAGAAATATAATATGAAAAAGAGGAAAAAAGGCAAAAAGCAAATTTCTCATAGTTGAGGTATTAAAGTATGTAAGCAAGACCAGTGCAATAGATTTAACAGTTTAAATATAGAACAGACTTTATTATTTACATTTTGACATTTATTGTACATATAAAATAGATATTTTGTGGGTAAAATTACAAATTTTGCAACTTGGATCAAAATAATTGTATTAAAAGAGTTAACCTAACTAACAGAACACGAGCAGAATGTTTATTTTAAAAAAAAAAAGGCAGTGAACCTTTATTCTGAAAGTTACTAAATAGGCAAAATTTTGAAAATATTTCTAGTTTGCTGTCCTGGATGAAGCACTGACCTCAGCATTACAGTGCAGCTTAATCTAGGGAAATTAATTCTTCCCCCAAAGGCAATACATATTAACAACCGTCATATGTTTTCAGAGGTCATACTGTCATCACTTACCGTATAAGAAAATGATACATTCTGTAAACATCGTTTTAAATAATTATAAGCAGCATATACTTTTTACCGATCAGTTCAGAACAGCATTGGTCCTTCATCTGTTTGGAATTCTAGAAAAGGTGATGACAATTCAGAGCACACTGTAAAAATGGTTTTGTAGTTTTTATTCTGGCAGCTGTGGTTGCCAGAATAATTAGGGAAAAAATACAGAAAAACTGTAAATTTTACAGTATACAACTGTAATTTACAAACAAGAAAATTTGAATGTAAACCAGTAAATTCAACAATGCATACTGCTATTAAAATCTGTTTTGTACCTTTAACATACTGACAACCACCATAATAGTGCAGGTGGTAAAGGAGAAAGCCATATATTATATACTAATATATAGAAGGTGCACAGAGTCATTCATGCAAACACAAAACACCATCATGGTAACACACATGATACTTAAATAATGCATTCAACTTTCATTAAACAACAGAAGATGTAACATAAAGCCCAAATATACATAACTAATAACAAACATTTTTTTAAAAACATGATTATTTCAACAAAATACTTTCAAATGTGGAGTGTCATGCAGGGAATTCTGGGAATATCAGTTTACAGTTTTTGACTGTAAATTATACATTGATCTGTTATTTTTACTTCTAAAAACGGTAAAATTAACAGCATTTTACTGTAAAATGACATGAAATGTCTGGTTAGATATTTTACAGTTTTTCCCTGTATATAGTACGGGAACTTACTGTTAACCTATTAACAGTTTTTTCCCGTAGCGTTTTTACAAAATGTTACAGTTAAAATTACACTTATTTTTTACAGTGCAGGGTTGCTGAAGAAAAGTGGGTCAAGTAAGAATGCAATACAAAAAGCAACAGCTGTGCAACATCACGCCTTCTTCATACTGGTACTTGGGTCTGCCTGGCTGGGATTGGTCTGAGGACTCCTGGCCCTTGTCTGTGAGGTTGAGAAGCAGATCAGTCGAGTCATGATAAGGTTTACGGCAGTGAATGAACTGAGAGAAAGGGGTTTTCAAATACATATGAACTAGATTTGTCCACATTTTCTGAAGTAAATGGTGTTTGCCAGTGCAAGGGTGCAGCTATGTGGTTGCTAAAGTGTTCTAATTGGTTGTAGGCTATACATTTGCTAGGATATTCCGAGTGGTTTGTTGCATTGAGTTTTTGTTTGTTTGCTTACTTGCCCAAGTTTTTGATCATTTATATGGCTAGAAATGTCTCACCATTAAATGCTTTAGACTCACTTTATATTGTGTCGGTATAACTACTATTCTTTAATTTACTATGTACTAACATTGAAATTAATGATTTGAAAAAATGTACTGTACGTAACATTTTACATTGTAGGCCTACTTATATTTAAAAATGACCTAAACCACTTCTGCCACAGACTGTGAGTTTGTGTCTCACAATTCAGACTTTACTTTCTCAGATGTAAACTCACAATTCTGAGAGGAAAGTCAAAATTGCTAAATTACTTTTCTTTTTCTCAGATTCTTACAATTTTCAGTTTATATCTTGCAGTTCGGGATCAGGAAAGTTCCTTGAGTCGGGATTCAAACTCGGGACGCCCATAGCGCAAGGCTATTGGTGCCGACTATGTCTTGCAATTTTGAAAAAGTCAGAATAGAGGGATATAACGGAATCACGAGGAAAAACCTGGCGGAAACAAGCTTCCATAGAAATGTATTATTTAGTAGACCAAGCTCTCTCGGGTATCATTCATGTCTCAAGCAATATATGTCTTGTTATATTTTTCATATTCATATATACAGCATATTCTATATGAGATATTCTTTATCATTTTTAATTGTTACTCCACATTGTAATCATATTTCTGTCTTATATTACTCATATACTTTAGTATTATTCATTTATTATTTTTTTATTACTATTAATTCCATTTATACTCATATTCCTTAGATGACGTATTTTCTCTTAAGATTTGACATATAAAGGTATTGTTATGATTAAAAGATGTTCATTTATATTGGTGCGTGGCATTGTCTCCTCTTCTTGTCAAAGCTGTTTATTATGTTACGGCTGTTTAACCATTTGCCTCTACAGTGCTCTCTAAGTGAAGTGGATTTCGATATATGCCAAGAGGAGACTGGTTTTCCTTTGCTAAAGTAAGACAAGCTTCCATAGAAATGTATTATTTAGTAGACCAAGCTCTCTCGGGTATCATTCATGTCTCAAGCAATATATGTCTTGTTATATTTTTCATATTCATATATACAGCATATTCTATATGAGATATTCTTTATCATTTTTAATTGTTACTCCACATTGTAATCATATTTCTGTCTTATATTACTCATATACTTTAGTATTATTCATTTATTATTTTTTTATTACTATTAATTCCATTTATACTCATATTCCTTAGATGACGTATTTTCTCTTAAGATTTGACATATAAAGGTATTGTTATGATTAAAAGATGTTCATTTATATTGGTGCGTGGCATTGCCTCCTCTTCTTGTCAAAGCTGTTTATTATGTTACGGCTGTTTAACCATTTGCCTCTACAGTGCTCTCTAAGTGAAGTGGATTTCGATATAAGCCAAGAGGAGACTGGTTTTCCTTTGCTAAAGTAAGGAAAGTTTGCTTCCTTTGCTCCTGTTAACCCCCGGAGCCGTGTGAGACACTTTTTATTTATGGATGGGCGCTTTTTATTTAACTTGTTTTGGACTGAAGCATGCAACACCCGCTGAGTGCCATGAAACAGCTTGAAAGATCGAAGACAATTTTTAATATAACTCCGACTGGATTAGTCTGAAAGAAGAAAGTCATATACACCTAGGATGACTTGAGGGTAAGTAATTTATGGGCTAATTTTCATTTTTGGGTGAACTTACCCTTTAACATGACTAAAGCACTTATCATCTGCTTTCGTTGCCTCTGAATTAATGAAAAAATTAACATGAATTCAAACATACAAAACAAGCTATGTATAAAATTTGAAACCACAGCATGTCATTTGAAGTTTGACCTCATTCTAACAGACAGAAAGTGACATATGATCACCCAATATAAAGAGATAAAAATGAGAACAATGAGAAGTACCTGAGCCAAAAAGCTGTTTGCACTGGTAGTCAAATGTCTGGCAACGGCCCTCAAAGCAGAAGGCTGCATTATTTGCACACGGGAGGCCGTCCATCATGTAGAAATCTGCCGGACAGAATGGAAATGTTACTCTGGCAGATCACACGGGTTGACAGACGGTCTGATTTCACTTTTTTAAAGAATAAATCTCATTAAAGTCTTGTTCATTAGTTATTTACATATACATTAACATTAATCCGGATTTGCTTCTTAGATAAATGTACCTTATTTAAGGATGTTTACACTGGACAATAAGACATTCATAAATGACTAAGAAAATTCTTTTTTGCAGTGCAAGAAAATTAAAAGAGGCCAAATAAATAACTGTTTTTCTACATTCAGGGTTAAAGTAATAGTTCCCCTAAAAATGGAGATGCAGAGGAGTTTGTTTCTTCATCACAAACCCATTTGGAGAAATTTAGTATTACAACACTTGCTCAACAAAGGGTCCTCTGCAGTAAATGGGTGCCGTCAGAATGAGAGTCATAAAACATCACAATAATCAACAAGTAATCTACATGACTCCAGTTCATCAATTAACATCTTGTGAAGCAAAAACCTTAAAAAAATTAATTCATTAAGATATTTTTAACTTGACAAACTATTATTTCCGGCTAAAATATGAATCGTCTATGCATAATATTGCTTCTTCTAGTGAAAAAGCTGTCTGGCGTGAATCAGGAGAGAAATATTTACAGATCAAGCACTGTTTACATAAGGAAACAGTCTAAAACATTAGTCATTGTTTGAAACATTAGTTATTATATGACTATATGGCATTATATGACCTGAAGCAACGGTTTAAAGTTCAAATGTTAACTGATTGACTGGAGCCATGTGGAATACTTGTGGATTATTGGGATGTTTTTATCAGTTGTCTGGGCTCTCTTTCTGATGGCATCCATTCACTTTCATTTTTGGGTGAACTATTCCTTTCATGTTTGGCTTAGTCTATAGTAATTATAATTTTCATGATAGAAAACAGTAGAATACTTTGTATATTCTCATTTAAATAGCTAGATCAATATGTATATGTCTGATGAGGAGTCTTGAGCTGACGGTTTTCACAGCAGCTACCTGTGGCACAGGCCGAGCCCTTAGTGAGGGTGCATGTAGCGGCATCACAACACTTATTAGTGCACTCCTGCAGCACAACAGCAACACTACATACAGTACAACAATACTGAAAAGCTCTGGACTGCAATACAGCAATTTTTTTTTTAAGTATTTAATGGTGTCTTTGCCTTTCCTTTAGGTTTTAAATGATCCCAGAACATTCAAAAGTTGAACAAACAGGACAACTAGTTAGGTCAGATTAAGAAAACATAACACATTCAACTTGTGTATTTCCTGCAGGATCATTATATTCATCAGAATTTAATATCATGTCCAAGTGGAGCAAATTATTTAATTTTGATTATTATGAAAATACTTTTTTTAAATAATATGCACAAGTAGAAATTAAATAACAACCATTTGGGTTTCATGTTAACTCAAGTAACTTATGGGTGATGACTGAGCCTTTAACACATGCAATAGTCGTATGCATGGTTGTGTTGAGCACTATTTTCTATGGAAATAAAAAAAGTTAAATGGAGTTTGTACAGTTGGGAGTTTAAATGAAATGGTTCTATTGAGACTCAAGCTTTGAGTGTGTACTGTTAAACAGGGAATTAAACCTCTAAATTTTGAAAGATACCTGTGGTGTGCCACAGTCGCACTCCACTCTCAAGAATGCCATTCCCACACCTGGGCACTAAGACGATGTGTTCTTGAGATGGTGGGTTCCTCAAACATGCCCCTCCACCTCTCTGAATCAACCTCTCGAAGTCTTTCTCACTGCAGTCACTGAATTTAGTCGCTCCTCTGCATTCACACCCAAACACAAACATCGCACACATCAAGGACAGCAGGAAGGGATTTATACAAGCCTCCTGTTTTCTCTAATTGAGGTCAACATGAAATGCTCTACACACATTTTACTTTCATAATCATATCCAACAGGATATTCAGACAGCTGGAAAGGATTGTTGTTGAAAAATGTTGGTCACACTTTAGTTTATGGACCTGTTATTACTATTTCTATGACTTTTGCCTCAATAAACTCCTAATTTGCAGCTTATTAATAGTAAGGTAGGCTAGTTGTTAAGTTTATGTATGGGGTTGGAATAAGGGATCTAAAATACCGTCATGCAAAATAAGGCATTAATATGTGCTTTTAAGTACCAATAAACCAAAATGCTAGAAATATGCATGTTAATAAGCAACTAGCTAATAGTAAGAATTCGTCCCAAGGTGTTACCCAAATTTTGATGAGAGATTATGAAGGCAAAAAATATTTTTTATAATGATGACCTTGGATGAATTGTGCACAATAAAACCAGAAATGTGAAATTAGTACTGTAATATATATATATATATATATTTCATGTTGTGTTATCACTATCACATCAAAAGTTTATTTACATGATTTGCATTTTAAGTCTTTATTTTAAGTCTTTACTTTTAACACATTACATGCAAATTAACAAAAAAAATTTGTTTTTTAACCATTCTTTTCTTTATATTACTATATATGTATTTACGTTATATAAAATTACTTATAATATATTATTTGAAACAGAATAAATATATTACATTTATTTACTATATTAAATTATTTCATATTTATTTTTACAAATTTGCTGTTGTTTTATTGTACGTTATTATTGTAGCGTCTCGACCAATCTGACACACTAATTTTTATTTGATTTAACAAATCAATTATTCATTGATTATTATTTGGGAAAACAACATCAAATCAATTAAAAGTAAAAAGCATATTTGCAAAATCAGTTTTAAATCAGAAAACTATTTTGCATATGATGGATGGCCATTGGTATTTTATTTATAATGCCTTTTAACAAATGTTATTGTTTAACAAGTTAAAAAAAACCGTAAATATGCTTAAGAGCATTCTAATAGTCAAGTTTTATTTAATATATTAGTCAAAATGACTGATGCAGTAAAAATGCTCTAACCACATTGATTCCTCCGCCGCTGTTCGCAGAGCACACGGTCCCTACAAAGGCCAAGCACACCTCCAGTGTATGCTCCTGAACGGCCTCTTTAAGAAACAGAGACACAGATCCTGTTACTCAGAATATGCACAGGTCTGAAATCAATGATATCTGATGTCATCTCTAAGGACCAAGGCTAAATAAATTAAATGGGAAGGACTACATTCTCAAACTGTAAATGTACTTTGGAGATTTCTGAAAGTTTTTTGCTAAAGGCCTATTACATCAAGCAGATAACTATGAGGATAAAGATCTAACTATCTAAAAATAAATAAAATAATTCTAATCTTAAAAGAACAGCACCATTGTTGTCTATTTCCTGTTTCCTCTTCCCTGATCATTCTCACCCTAGCTTCATCCAAAATCCTTTGTAGAGTCCTTTTACAAAAACCGATAAATGCCACTTTCAAAAAATTGAGCTGATTGCCGTGCATTATTCTCCATATATAGTGCGATCTGAACGCTAAAACACGTTTTGTCAAAAAAAGCCGATTTTGTCTACTTTCAAGGCTTCGCGAGTTCACATTTTACTGCAGAAGCCGACAAGCGCCCTTGTTGTTTTTGAACAGAAGCCGATAAGTCCATTTTAGCGAATCAGCGCTCTGTAATCAGGTCAGGTGACAAGGCTACTTTCACTGCTAGCTGAGAGGAGTTTCGTCAAAGCTGACTAAAAGTGATCGAGGATGAGTAATTTTGACGAACTTGATATCTTCTTCAGGGCGAAAAAAATAAATAAAAGTTGAAACGTTTTCACGCAACCTTGCAAAAGCAGCGCGTGTACAATGGTGAGGGAAAAGTTCCGTGTATTGCGTGTAACGTTAATCACATCCATACAGTTTATGATCACAACAACAACGTTTGTCAGACATCAACATTGTCATCTGAGAATTTTTTAAACTCTAAAACATGAAATGTGGAGTTATCTGCTTTTGCCAAAAAAAACAACATCAAATCAATTAAAAGTAAAAAGCATATTTGCAAAATCAGTTTTAAATCAGAAAACTATTTTGCATATGATGGATGGCCATTGGTATTTTATTTATAATGCCTTTTAACAAATGTTATTGTTTAACAAGTTAAAAAAACCCGTAAATATGCTTAAGAGCATTCTAATAGTCAAGTTTTATTTAATATATTAGTCAAAATGACTGATGCAGTAAAAATGCTCTAACCACATTGATTCCTCCGCCGCTGTTCGCAGAGCACACGGTCCCTACAAAGGCCAAGCACACCTCCAGTGTATGCTCCTGAACGGCCTCTTTAAGAAACAGAGACACAGATCCTGTTACTCAGAATATGCACAGGTCTGAAATCAATGATATCTGATGTCATCTCTAAGGACCAAGGCTAAATAAATTAAATGGGAAGGACTACATTCTCAAACTGTAAATGTACTTTGGAGATTTCTGAAAGTTTTTTGCTAAAGGCCTATTACATCAAGCAGATAACTATGAGGATAAAGATCTAACTATCTAAAAATAAATAAAATAATTCTAATCTTAAAAGAACAGCACCATTGTTGTCTATTTCCTGTTTCCTCTTCCCTGATCATTCTCACCCTAGCTTCATCCAAAATCCTTTGTAGAGTCCTTTTACAAAAACCGATAAACGCCACTTTCAAAAAAAAAAATTGAGCTGATTGCCGTGCATTATTCTCCATATATAGTGCGATCTGAACGCTAAAACACGTTTTGTCAAAAAAAGCCGATTTTGTCTACTTTCAAGGCTTCGCGAGTTCACATTTTACTGCAGAAGCCGACAAGCGCCCTTGTTGTTTTTGAACAGAAGCCGATAAGTCCATTTTAGCGAATCAGCGCTCTGTAATCAGGTCAGGTGACAAGGCTACTTTCACTGCTAGCTGAGAGGAGTTTCGTCAAAGCTGACTAAAAGTGATCGAGGATGAGTAATTTTGACGAACTTGATATCTTCTTCAGGGCGAAAAAAATAAATAAAAGTTGAAACGTTTTCACGCAACCTTGCAAAAGCAGCGCGTGTACAATGGTGAGGGAAAAGTTCCGTGTATTGCGTGTAACGTTAATCACATCCATACAGTTTATGATCACAACAACAACGTTTGTCAGACATCAACATTGTCATCTGAGAATTTTTTAAACTCTAAAACATGAAATGTGGAGTTATCTGCTTTTGCCAAAAAACGACTGTTGGAGTTATCTGCTTTTGCTATAAAACTAACTTTTAATATGTAAAAAAAATAAAAAAAACATAGTTTCAATTAACTTTCATTTAGTAAATTACCTGTATTTGTTTAAGTTATTATTACTTAATCAAAACAACCCAACTGCAGTTTGATTGATATGACTTGGAATTCGCAATAAAAAAAAACGGGATTTCTGAAAAAATTAAATAAAAATGGAGTTATCGGTTTTTGCAAATTAACTCTTCATATACTTTCTGAATAAGTACTTATTTTGCATTACTGAAGTACTTACTTTGTAAGTTATACAAGTATGTTCTTGTCAGGGTTATGGACCTGTCTGTGTGTTTTTGCTCCCTGTGACCCAGTTTCTGTCTCCCGTTGATTGTGTTAATTTGATCCCAGGTGTGTCTAGTTCTTCCCCCAATTATCCTGTGTTTAAAAGCCCTAGTCCTTTCAGTCAGTGTTTGTTGGTTCTGAACGTCATTCCATGTGTTCCTGTGTCTTTTATGTTCACCGTGTGATTGGATTATTAAAAGACTGTGTTATTCAAGTACTTCTCGTTTCCTTGTTCCTTGCTCCTTGCTCCCTGAGTGTGAATTGTGACAGAAGAACCGACTGAAACCGTTACCTCCGTTTGTACCCTCTGTTTTATTTCTCTTTTTTACTCCATTTTTTGTTTCCGTTGTGTGTTCCCCATGGATCCCTTCACTCGCCCCAAATTCCTCCTCCTCCTGCTGGAGCAGGGAGACAAAGCTCTCGAGGACCATACCAAACTGTTCCTGTTGGTCGCTAACTTGCTCCCTGAGTGTGAATTGTGACAGAAGAACCGACTGAAACCGTTACCTCCGTTTGTACCCTCCGTTTTATTTCTCTTTTTTACTCCATTTTTTGTTTCCGTTGTGTGTTCCCCATGGATCCCTTCACTCTCCCCAAATTCCTTGTTCTCCTGCTGGAGCAGGGAGACAAAGCTCTCGAGGACCATACCAAACTGTTCCTGTTGGTCGCTAACTTCACCAGCTACCCGGACGACGCGCTCTGCTCTTTCTATGCTGTGGTCCGAAGATGGTCATCGGGAGGAATTCGCCGCCTTCGTGGAGTGGACTCTGGCGAGAAACGGGTCGCCACTCACCATCTGCCCTGTGGATGATCTCGCCAGATGCATTCCAGTCCCAGAGCCCAGCCCACCATCTCCCTGCGGTATGGAGCGTCAGCCTGAGCCCACCGATGACAGAAAGCCATTTCCCGCCGCGATCTGCGAACCAGAGCAAAGCCAAACGACTGAGCAGAGGATCACCCCGGAAGTTGAACACAACCCATCAGACCAGGTGCAGAAGCCGGCGACCGTGCCCACCACGAAGGAGCAAGCCGTGGACTGTGTGAGGAGTGGAGCTCCGCCCCCTGCATCGCGGCTGAGGGTGAGCTGAATGTGGCGCCGCAAAAGGGCCAAAACGAAGAGGGGAGGGATCCTGCCCCAGAATCCAGCTCAGAGCGCCATCCAGTGCCTGCTCCCAGAAAGCGTCCTCCAGTGCCTGCTCCCAGAAAGCGCCCTCCAGTGGCCGCTCCTTGAAAATGCCCGCCCTCCCACCCGCTCCAGCCTCCTCCACCGCTGGCATCTGAACGGGACTGCCATCCTCCAGCGTCGCCGGGTCGGCGGCCATCCCTCCTCCATGGCTCCTCCCACCATCGGCTCCACCATGGGCCACTGTTATGGCTGTGGCCTGGGTCCTGCTGAGCTCTTCCTGCTCCTGGTCCCTCCTGGCTCCTCCCTCCTTCGTCGTACCCCTGGTTTCTATCCCGGATATATGTCCTCCTCCGGAACCTCCTCCCAAGTTCCCACCCATTCCTCTCCCCATGTTGTTTCTACGGTGCGAGGACGCACCTTCCGGGAGGGGGCGTTATGTCAGGGTTATGGACCCGTCTGTGCGTGTTTTTGCTCCCTGTCACCCAGTTTCCCGTTGATTGTGTTAATTTGGTCCCAGGTGTGTCTAGTCCCCCCCCCCAATTATCCTGTGTTTAAAAGCCCTAGTCCTTTCAGTCAGTGTTTGTCGGTTCTGAACGTCCTTCCATGTGTTCCTGTGTCTCCTACGTTCCCCGTGGGATTGGATTATTAAAAGACTGTTATTCAAATACTCCTCGTTTTCTCGTTCCTTGCTCCCCGAGTGTGAATTGTGACAGTTCTATTATAGTATGAATGTAATCTGGATTTACAACATTCATCATGTTGTCATGCAATCTACCAGCGTCTGTTGGGTTGCTTCACTGCCATTCACAAAACCTCTCCTGTGGTTTCATGGGACCGTAAGAGTCTTTGGATGAGCAATGCAGATCCTCACTGAAAGTAATTTGGGTACTTTTATGAATACTAGGAATTCAGACATACTACTGTTTTAATTTACTGTTTTATAGTTGGGCAGCGCACATATTCGCAAAGGGCCTGTCCCAATACCTACCTTTGCAATCTTTGTCACTGACCACTTGTCTACTTGCATGAAGTATTTCCTGTATTTGGCTCAAGTGTTGAAGTGGATGTAAGGTCTGCAAGTGTGTGTAGAACTTTTAATTATTTAATGGGACACATTTGCGAGTAAAGTTTTTTCAGATTTTTATTTATACATTTTGATTCATTACTTTGCACAAATAAACTTCTGGTGCTCATTAAGTGATAAATAAGCAGTTGCAAGTGTTTTACAAAAAAGAAAAACACATACTCATCTCTGTACCACTAAAATGTGCAACACTTTACGTTTTACTTCAGGGGTGTCAAACTCATTTTAGGGTGAGGGCCGGATGAGAAGAAATGTGACCATGAGCGGGCCAAATCCCTTTTTTTTAATTATTATAGTGCACTAAATTACAAATTAATTTCACAAAAAACAATTTCTTTATGGTTAATTCAAATGATTATGAAAAATCATTCACTTTGGATATGAACATTAAATATACACTAGAAATGAGAACTTTCCTTTAACAAAGAAATATCTAGATTGCATTTGTAATACATTAAGTTTGACATCATAAAGCACATACGCATTATGATTTTAATTCCTGCTTCCTGACACCTGACGTCTCTTTTCTTCAACCAGTGCATCAACATCAACAACCAGTTTGAGCCGTTGCCACTCTCATAATGTCATTTAGATGTCTGTGTGTGAGTCGAGAGCGCAGGTTGGACTTGTTAATGTTCATTACAGAAAATGCCTACTCACAGAGATATGTAGTCCCGAACATGCAGAGGATTTCGGACGCAAAACCTGTCATTTTGGGGAATGTCGGTCCAAGGTTTTGGTAAAATAAATCCACAGTGACTGTTGCGAATTAGTCTTTCAAAGGTGTGTTGCACTGCAGTTCGATTAGCTCCATTTGAAGTTCCTCCGGTACATCTGTTACGCTCGCAGTAAACGGTGAACAGAAGAGAGAGAATTCCTTCTCAAGTTCATTGAAGACCTGGAAGCGATTCTGAAACTCATTCTGCAGAACAACAATTTTTTCTTTGTATTTGTCATGAGCGGTGTGCACAGATTTTAAAGAGGGAAAATGAGCTGGGTTAGGCCTACCTTGGGAAAGCTGTCTCGCCCACAGATCTAGTTTCATCTCAAATGCGCGAATGCAATCGTACTAGGTACGATTAACTGATAATAATTAGGCAGCAAATTAAGCAGCATTAAAATGATTTCTGAAGGGGCACTGAAGACTGGAGTAATGATGCTGAAAATTCAGCTTCATTCTGTTGATTTTAAAATATCCTAAATAGAAAACCACTATTTAAAGTGTAATATTTCATAATATTATTGTTACTGTATTTTTGTCTCAATCTTCTTTCAAATAAATAAATAATTAAAAGCCTTTTAACCACCGGTGTATGTAAAATAATGCATGTGAATTAATAAGCAAATTATATTTTTATTAGGCCTATAATATAAATCACTTTCATATGCACAGCACTCGAAGGCAAAAGTCTTCAGATTTACAATGTTTTAGAGTAAGATTGAGAATGATTTTTATAGATTTTTAAACATTTTCTTAGACACGTGAAATCACGGAAGAAAGCCTATACAGAGATACATTAACTCTTATCTCATGTCTGCTGAGAACTGCTATGTTAGGCCTACATTGTGACGAAATGGCATTCCAATCTAAGAAATTTGAAAAGCCCAGTAGTAGTTTGCATTCCTGAAAATGAATGTCTGTTGTTTAACTTTTTTTTTAAATCGTAACGGTTGGCAAATATTGCTGAGTTGTCTGGTCATGTTTATAGCTGCTTACTGTACGCCTTACCTTAGCTCGCATTAAAGTCGCACATTGCTACTGTTCACTGTCTGTGAACAATAAATCCCACCTTCTACACTTTGATGGGCTATTTCAAACACTTTATATGTACAGTGGGGGAAAAAAGTATTTAGTCAGCCACCAATTGTGCAAGTTCTCCCACATATGCATGCAAAAGTAAAGAAATAAATTAGTGCTGTCAAATGATTAATCGCGATTAATCGCATCCAAAATAAAAGTTTTTGTTTACATAATATATGTGTGTGTACTGTGTATATTTATTATGTATATACAAATACACACACATACAATATATATTTTGAAAATGTTTACATTTATACATTATATTATATAATTTATAGTATATATAAATATATTTAATATATAAACATAACATATTTTTCTTAAATGTATACATGCATGTAGGTGTATTTATATATAGCCTACATAATAAATCTACATAGTAGTACACACATATACGGTATATTAGATAAACAAAAACGTTTATTTTGGATGTGATTAATCGCTTGACAGCAATAAAATAAATATTGTTTTAAGGTATTATGAATATTAAGTAGTGTTAAGCTACTGCTCAAAAAGTTGAAATCAATCTATGAAAACTATTATAGGCCTGAGACACAAAGCTAAATAATTAATTAAAATGACCTTGGCCAAATAAAGTATTGCACCTGATAGTATTGGGGATAGCCTTAACTTTAACCCTAACTGCAAAATATTCGCTTCTGATACTTTTACTTTTCTCATCACTTAAAATAATCTCCAATAGGAAATCTTTAAAAACCTCCAATCTTATAGAAACATTCATAAATAAGTTGCAATTTTTATGTTTTTACTTATTTAATTATCTTTTATTTTTTGACGGTACCCACATGTTGTTGTGCTTGTTCTAATGTTAATGTGTATCTTTCTGAGAAAAAAAAAGAAAGTATTGGGGATAAGTATTCACAATGACACAAACTGTTTATTCCTCCAGGAGGCGCTCAGAGCCGCATTCATGTAGGCTGTTAGGAACTAATGTAACATTTGAAGCCATCTTTCCAATCTTTATTTTTTATTATTCTTATTTTTATTTAATTTCAACAGGGTAAAACAGAGTAAAAAACTACCCTCCACAGATAGTTATACCTCTTTCGTCTAACAAAAATAAAATTACTTTAATTTGCTTTCCAACAACAGATATCTTGCCAACTTTACTGCTGTCTGGACAAAACTGTGTTTATTATGTTTCTATAAGAGCTTCAGAGGCAGTGAGACTTGTCTTATGATCAAAGTTATTTATTTATTTATGTATTTTCTCTCTCGCTCTCAAAAGTGTCAATGAGATGAGCGATGAAATCACGTATTATTCGTTAGTATTTTACTCAGGCGTATGCATGGGTGTCTCTGTGGGTCCTGAAGCAGCTGCCGTCGCTGTTTATTCTGCATGTGATATTGTTGATGTGAATGGACGTTGCTAGATTGAGTTATGTTTATATAAAGACTATATTATTACTTTTATTAAACGATTAGCAGTGCTAGCAGCGCGCTAATGGAGTGTTTTTGTTTTGAACTTTGCAGCTAATATGTATTTTAACTACTCACAACCGCAAATTTAAGCCGCGACAAAACTGAAAAGGTTAGATTTTAGTGTACGGTATATAAAGTTAATGTAACTGACCCTAACTGTGTTCGAGCAAACGGTTTAATCCAGCGCACATTGCGGCTGGTGTGTGAATGTTTTTTGTCTGGCAGTAAAATAGCATTTATCAGGATGTCCTCGAGTGAAGATGCTGTGATCTCTGCACGCAGCTCGTGGCTGTGCTCATCACAGAAACAGCTGTCTGATGTTCTCACCACAACACAAGACAACAGTCCAAGCGATGACTGCAGGTTTGAACATGACACGTGAGTCCGTTTTAATTGATGCTGGTGGCTATAAAGCCAACCTAACAAGTTATTTAAAAATACGTAATATGAAAAGCATATAGTACCCCCCAAAAATGCTGAAAATGTACTCAATCCTGTGGCTTCTTTGGACAAGACGTTGAGAAATGTAGCATTGCATCACTTGCTCACCAATAGATCCTCTGCAGTGAATGGGTGCCGTCAGAGTGAGAGTCCAGGCAGCTGATAAAAACATCAGAATAATCCAGTCCATCAATTAATATCTTGTGATCTATTGGTGAGCAAGTAATGTAATACTAAATACTAAAGAAACAAACTTTTGTATGTCGTGATGACAAGTACGTTTTCTACTATAAGGGCTATTCCTTTAATGTGCCATTGATTCATGCAATTTCACAATAAAAAAATCATCTTAAACCACATTTTAATTAATAACCTTAATTAAGCCACCTTAAAATCTGAAAATAATGTATCAGGTGACTTGCTATTCATATATTTGCACATGCATTTGTTTTCACAGGTGTGACCCTGTCTGTTTGCAGAGAGCTGAGGAGGGCTTGCCATGTGTTGTCACACTTCTGTGCACACCTAACTCTGGATCTGTGATCAGCAGTCTTCAGGTCGTCAGCGAAGCCCGCACTATTGAAGTGTACTCACTGTCTGGAGAATACTGTGGCACCTGCCGTGGAGAGCAAGTTCAAAAATCACACACTGATGGGTATTTAAAAAAATTAAAATTTTCACTGATAGGTAGCTTTTTACACTTACTTAGAGGGAGATATTACAGGCAAAGAAATGCTATATGTGTGTGTGTGTGTGTGTTAAATTTAACAGTTAAACATTTTAGCTTTTGACAATATAACGGTTTAACATACAAAAAAATAGTCACAGAATTTATATAATTTTACTTGATTTCTTTTTATTGTGTATAACCTTCATGTTGGCACTGTTTAACATTTCTCAAATGCTGATTTTAAAAGTGACCTTTTTGGTAATATAGTAAATATGTAAAGTAATAAATATCTAAGGTTTCATATTATACAAATCCCTAGTTTCTTTAACATTTTGTTACTAATATTGATAATATTTGTAACAAGGGGTTTTGAACAAAAACAATCGTTAAATAACTTTTTAAACCAAAAAGTTAAATGACAAAAAAATACAAATAACATCACTGAATCACTGATCCTATTCAGGCAAAAAAAAAAAAAAAAAAAAAATTTTTTTTTGTCCTATTAAAAAGTGTTAATCCCGTTCAAACTAAGTAAGTGATTGCTGAATCAAACAAAAATAAACATTTTGACATTTTTATGAGGTCTATATTACCTTTGATATAATGTGCATTAATGTGTAGCTTTGAAAAGGCAAAATACAAATGTATTATTACTAAATAAACAACAGATTATTATTAATTTTTGAATGAATAAATTGGCCTGTTTATAGATTCAGCTCAGTATTTTTGAATTAGTGAAATATTTATTATTTTACAATATTATACTCTATTTATGACGACTCTTGCTGATTCTTCTGCTGATTTTTTGTTTGTTTTTGTTTTTGGTCAGTTCTGAAGATAAGAGCCATTTCTACAGGAATCATCTGGTGCTGGAAAACCCTGTTGCATCCTGTGAGGTGAAGGTAAGGAAAGCTGGAAGTAATATCCAGGCTCTCATCACAAACACACAAACTGATCTCTGTCGGCTCAGCATCAGTGTGGTGTCTCCGTACAGCTGCTCTCTCTCGGTGGCCGCTCATCTGTGGCTATCGCCCATGTGGGTGTGGGACTGGAGATGCTCAAGGGCAGACAAGGTGGGCCGAGTATAGACCCAGGCATTGACCTTCAGCGTGTGCTGACCATGATGGAGGAGATGGGCACCACCCTTTCACCAGGAGCGCAGAACCTCATGGAACTGGTGCAGTGCCAGCAAAAGGTCTGAATCCAGCTTCTTATTATAGCTGCTTTAGGCTTTTTAATGTGATATTATATAGTCTGCACAAATTTTCCAGTGTAGAATCTCAGTAGCAGCCTCATAGCAACACACTAACATTCAGAACACCTTAGCTAAAACATTGCAGCACACAAGCATTGTGGTGGTCAGTTTTGCATGGGCAAGTTCCATTCCCACTCACATTTTTGTATAAATCTAGTAGATTCAGCAGATTTTGCTCCTTTGGTAGATATCATTTCTTGTAGGCGTTTCTTGTAACAGTCTGTCATTGTTTGACAATATTTTGTTGAAATTTTTTCCCCATGACTCCTTATAGAACAGCTTTAACTATGTGATATTTGAGGGCTTTCTTATTTGTCTTGTATATGTAGGCTTTTTTTATTCATTATTACCCGTTTTATGTGTGTATGTATGTGTTTCAGTGTTATTGTGTTTTACTCTTAATATTATATAATTAGAATATGGACATCATGGTTGCCTTTAGACGTAGACCACATCTTCATCATAGTCATTTAGCAGATGCTTTTATCCAATCAATTGGTGGGTTTTTGTTAAATGTGAGCCAAAATCATCACAATTAAAAGAACCAAAGACTTAAACTGCTTTAGTCTGTGTGCTTTGAATTTATGCGATGCGATTCACCCCTATTACGATGCAGTGCGATCCGATTTTGATTCGATTCAACACAATACGATTCGATGCAATGGAGAAAATATGATCACTTTTAATGCCTCGAGGCCTGTTTCATAAAACAAGTTAACCAAATAAGCCAGGCTTATTTCAGTTAGTCTGACTCATTGTCAAATGATTTGGTTCCATAAAGCAAATTTAACATAAGCCTAGATCAAACTTAGTCGCTGTGGCAACTTATGCTGCGAAACTAACCTGGTCTAAAGCAGGTTAACTGTCAGGCTAAGCTCCTCTACTGACCAATAGGAACATAATGATATGACCACTGTCTTGACTTTTTTTTTTTTTTACAGTTTCAAGCCATGCAGCCTTTCTCTCTGGTTGTATTACAGCTGTACCTTTTATAGTTTGCGGAACAGAACATTACAACATTACAATCTAAAATTGCTCTTTAAAGCATTAAAAAAAACTAAATTAAATATTGAAAATAAATAATTAAGAAAATGACTACATTTTAACTGCTATACGAAACACATATTAACTCATTTGAGCTTAGTAATTAGTACTGTAGCCTACTAGCTTACATTTGATTTACCTATTAATAGTCCATGCAGTCACTGCTATCATAAAAATACACATAGGTTTAAATATACAGTGGTGTGAAAAAGTTTTTGCCCCCTTCCTGTTTTTTTTAATTGTTTGCATATTTGTCACACTTAAAAGATTCAGATCATCAAACCAATTTTAATATGATGCAAAGATAATGAAAGTAAATACAAAATGCAGTTTTTAAATGATAATTTCATTTATTAAGGGAAAAAAAGCTGTCCAAACCTACCTGGCCCTACGTGAAAAATTATTTGCCCCTTTTCTTAAATCATGAAAGAATTGTGATTAACCACATCATTTTAGAAAGCGGAGTTAAATTTCACTAGCCACACGCAGGCCTGATTACTGCCAAACCTGTTGAATCAAGAAATCACTTAAATAGAACCTGTCTGCCAAAGTAAAGCATGCTTAAAGAGCAACACATCATGCCGAATGTCCGGCTGTCAGTTTGTGACCTCAAGCTCAAGCGTACTTGGTTTATGCAGCAGGACAATGATCCAAAACACACCAGCAAGTCCACCTTTGAATGGCTCAAGAAAAACAAAATTAAGGTTTTGGAGTGGCCAAGTCAAAGTCCACACTTAAATCCAATTGAGATGCTGTGGCATGACCTTAAACAGTCCATTCATGCTCAAAAACCCTCCAATGTGGCTGAATGAAAACAATTCTGCAAAGAAGAGTGGGCCAAAATTCCTGTGAAAGACTCATTGCCATTTATCGCAAATACTTGATTGCAGTTGTTGCTGTAAAAGGTGGAACAACCAGTTATTAGATTTAGGGGGCAATTACTTTTTCACGTAGTGCCAGGCAGGTTTGGACAGCTTTTTCCCTTAATAAATGAAATCATAATTTCAAAACTGCAGTTTGTATTTACTCAGGTTATCTTTGTGTAATATTAAAATGTGTTTGATGATCTGAATCTTTTAAGTGTGACAAATATGCAAACAATTAAAAAAACAGGAGGGGGGCAAAAACTTTATCACACCACTGTATGTAGGTTTAAAATTCTACAAAAGACACATTTAATGTCCAAAAACATTGTTTTTATCAAAATGTATAGTATTACGCTCCTATTTGATTGCGTTCCGTCTGTTTAGCGTGCATGCGTGCAGCAGTGCTTGTTGCTCTCACGTGCCTTGCCCACTCCTGACAGCAAAATGGATATGTTTGCATGACTTTCTAACATTTACAGATGAAAAATATACATGTGACATGTCAGTTAGAGGAAAACACAACATCTCAAATGCATTAAACAGCACAGATATATTCGCTGTTTGTCATGGTGGAATGATTTGATCCATGATCGATTAAGGTCTGCTTAAGAATAAGCGTGCTCAAATTAGTGAGATTTTGTGAATTTAATTTGTCATTAATGGAACCGCTTTAGCCCCGATTGATTTGTTAGGTTATTTCAAGACAGGTTTTGGACTTTAATCCCAGTTTTTCCTCGGGTCTCCGTGGTGTTGGGATGCGTCATATTTACGCAGCAGCAGCGGTGATGAGAGAGCGCGCTTGAGAAACAGTTTAGAGAGGAGAAATCAATCTACATATAAAATATTGGTCGCAGATTATTGGTCACTTTCTAAATAATAAAAGTATAGCGCATCCACTAGTAATTATATATAAATGAATCGGTATTTAACGATGCAAATATGTTAGAAATGATGCATCGTGATATAAATGACAACAACATCTCAAATGCATTAAACAGCACAGATATATTCGCTGTTTGTCATGGTGGAATGATTTGATCCATGATCGATTAAGGTCTGCTTAAGAATAAGCGTGCTCAAATTAGTGAGATTTTGTGAATTTAATTTGTCATTAATGGAACCGCTTTAGCCCCGATTGATTTGTTAGGTTATTTCAAGACAGGTTTTGGACTTTAATCCCAGTTTTTCCTCGGGTCTCCGTGGTGTTGGGATGCGTCATATTTACGCAGCAGCAGCGGTGATGAGAGAGCGCGCTTGAGAAACAGTTTAGAGAGGAGAAATCAATCTACATATAAAATATTGGTCGCAGATTATTGGTCACTTTCTAAATAATAAAAGTATAGCGCATCCACTAGTAATTATATATAAATGAATCGGTATTTAACGATGCAAATATGTTAGAAATGATGCATCGTGATATAAATGACAACTTGTAGCCGATGCACACTTTTTAAACCGATGCACCGCATCGTTAACTTTTTATGCCGATGCACTGAGCGAATCGGGGAATCTTCCCATCCCTAATATATATATATATATATATATATATATATATATATATATACACACACACACAAAAAAAGAAAAACAAATAGATAGAATAGAAAAAAAAAGCTTGTGTTAGTTTTGTTTTTTAAATAAAAAAAGAAGATAAATAGATAAAGTAGAATTAAAATAGAATAGAAAGTGTTAGAGTTAGAACATATGTGTTTTTGGTCGTTTCTTGAAGATGGCTAAGGACTCATCTGCTCTGATTGAGTTGGGCAGGTCATTCCACCAGGAGGGAACAGTTAATCTGTGAAAGTGATTTTGTGCCTCTTTGAGATGGCACAGTAATGCGTCGTTCACTTGCAGAACGCAAGCTTCTAGAGGGCACATAATGCTGAAGTAATGAATTTAGGTAAAGGGCTGTAGAGCCAGTGGTGGTTTTGTAGGCAAACATTAATGCTTTGAATTTTATGCGAGCAGCTACTGGTAGCCATTGCAAATTGATGAACAGAGGTGTGACGTGCGTTCTTTTCGGCTCATTAAAGATTAATCTTGGCATTTTGGATTAATTGTAGAGGTTTGATAGAAGTGGCTGGAAGACCTGCCAAGAGAGCATTGCAATAGTCCAGCCTGGATATAGAACAAGAGCTTGAACAAGAAGTTGTGTTGCATGTTCTGAAAGAAAAGACCTGATCTTCCTAATGTTGCATAAAGCAAATCTACAGGACCGGGCAGTTTTAGCAATGTGGTCTGAGAAATTCCGCTTATCATCAATCACAACTCCAAGGTTTCTAGCTGTTTTTGTAGGAGTTATGGTTGATGAGCTTAACTGGATGGTGAAATTTTGATATAGTGATGGGTTTGTTGAAACCACAAGTAGTTCTGTCTTAGCCAGGTTGAGTTGAAGGTGATGGTCCATCATCCAACAAGAAATGTTTGTTAGACATGCTGAGATGCGAGCAGCTATCGTCGAATCATCAGGATGGAATGAGGGGTAGAGTTGAGTGTCGTCATAATGGCAGTGATATGAAAAGCCATGTTTCTGAATGACAGAACCTAGTTATGCCATGTAGACAGAGAAGAGAAGTGGTTTAAGAACTGAGCCCTGAGGCACCCCAGTAGCTAGATATATTGGTCGCAGATTATTGGTCACTTTCTAAATAATAAAAGTATAGCGCATCCACTAGTAATTATATATAAATGAATCGGTATTTAACGATGCAAATATGTTAGAAATGATGCATCGTGATATAAATGACAACTTGTAGCCGATGCACACTTTTTAAACCGATGCATCGCATCGTTAACTTTTTATGCCAATGCACCGAGCGAATCGGAGAATCTTCCCATCCCTACATTCTATGCAATAGTGTTTTGATGAATTTAGTATTTGTCCTACTTCCTCCATAATAGCACAACTTGATTGGCCGGCCAAGTTTTTCAGTGCCTAAATGTGGGCAAGTAAAATGTAGGTTTTGGGCCAGAGAGGAAGTTTTGAGTTGTGAAACCACAGTGTGCCTTCATAGTAGGCTTAGACATTTGATTCCTTATAATATGACCACTTTAATGAGAGAAACATTTCATTACCTGAGGGCTGGTTGGTCAGCAAGTGCATGCATCGTGATACGCTCCACAATGGTGGTGCGCCACAACAGACGGGATGAGGAGAAGAAGAATTGTTAAATAAAGTCATTCTTTTTGTGTTCTTTGCACACAAAAAGTATTCTTGTAGCTTTGTAAAATTATGGCTGATCCCCTGATGTCACATGGACTATTTTACCAATGCCCTAGCTACGTTTCTGGACCTGGGAACATTTCAGTTGTGTTGCTGTCTATGGAGGGTCAGAGAGCTCTCGGATTTAATCAAAAATATCTTAATTTGTGTTCCGAAGATGAACGAAAGTCTTACGGGTTTGGAACAACATGAGTGTGAGTAATTAATGACAGAATTTTTGGGTGCGTCGTTCACTTGCAGAACGCAAGCTTCTAGAGGGCACATAATGCTGAAGTAATGAATTTAGGTAAAGGGCTGTAGAGCCAGTGGTGGTTTTGTAGGCAAACATTAATGCTTTGAATTTTATGCGAGCAGCTACTGGTAGCCATTGCAAATTGATGAACAGAGGTGTGACGTGCGTTCTTTTCGGCTCATTAAAGATTAATCTTGGCATTTTGGATTAATTGTAGAGGTTTGATAGAAGTGGCTGGAAGACCTGCCAAGAGAGCATTGCAATAGTCCAGCCTGGATATAGAACAAGAGCTTGAACAAGAAGTTGTGTTGCATGTTCTGAAAGAAAAGACCTGATCTTCCTAATGTTGCATAAAGCAAATCTACAGGACCGGGCAGTTTTAGCAATGTGGTCTGAGAAATTCCGCTTATCATCAATCACAACTCCAAGGTTTCTAGCTGTTTTTGAAGGAGTTATGGTTGATGAGCTTAACTGGATGGTGAAATTTTGATATAGTGATGGGTTTGTTGAAACCACAAGTAGTTCTGTCTTAGCCAGGTTGAGTTGAAGGTGATGGTCCATCATCCAACAAGAAATGTTTGTTAGACATGCTGAGATGCGAGCAGCTATCGTCGAATCATCAGGATGGAATGAGGGGTAGAGTTGAGTGTCGTCATAATGGCAGTGATATGAAAAGCCATGTTTCTGAATGACAGAACCTAGTTATGCCATGTAGACAGAGAAGAGAAGTGGTTTAAGAACTGAGCCCTGAGGCACCCCAGTAGCTAGATGTTGCGACTTGGACACCTCACCTCTCCAAGATACCTTGAAGGACCTATCTGAGAGGTAAGACTCAAACCACTGGTGTTCGGTTCCTGAGATGCCTTTTTCCAATAGGGTTGACAGGAGAATCTGGTGGTTCACTGTATCAAATGCAGCAGACAGATCCAGCAAAATACGTATAGAAGATTTGGAAGCAACTCTTGCCAGTCTTAGGGCTTCAGCAACTGAGAGCAAGGCAGTCTCAGTCGAATGTCCACTTCTGAAGCCAGATTGTCATACATACAGTACCACTATACACTACCAGTCAAGTTTTGAATAATTAAGATTTTGTTGTGTGTTGTTGTTTTGTTTTTTTTCTTCAAAGAAATCTCTTATGCTCACGAAGGCTGCATTTTTATTTTTGTGACATCTGATGACAAATACAGTAAAAACAGCAATATTGTCAGATATTATTGCAATTTAAAATAACAATTTAAAAAGATTTCTGTTTTTGTAAAATGTAATTTATTCTTGTGAGTTGTGAAGGCAAAACTGAAATTTATGCAACCATTCGTTTAGTTCTTTTTTGTTGTTTGTTTTGTTTTTTTCTTCTTTTTTTTAGAATTCTTTGATAATTAGAAAGTTCAAAAGAAGAGTGTTTAAATGTTTACGGTCACTTTTGATCAATTTAAGGCAGTCTTGCTTAATAAAAGTAATTGTATATTTTTACATTTCCAAACATTCATTTTGCTATTAATTGTCATAATCCAGTGAGATTTTTGTTTTCACAAGGAGTCTGACAACAGCCAGTCCTCCACACAGAGATCTGATCTGATCATCATCATCATCATCAAAAATCATAATTATTCCAAACTTTTGCCTAGCAGTGGCAAGTATAGTAAAGGAATGTATTCTTTTTTTTAATATACAAATTTAAATGATTATGATTCATATATTTTCTCACTTAACCTCGCATTACATATTCACTCTTAAAGGGAGTTTTTAAACAATAGTTTATTTGGAGGAAAAGCACAAAGCTTCCTTACAAATGAACAGTCATTCTTTGTGTGTGTTGTGTCCAGAACAAATCAGACATGCTCAATGGATTCATTCCTCTGCTCATGGGGGGAGGAGCTTTGAGTTGTCTGTCAAGAGGAGGTGGGGCTTCTAGTGCAGGAGCAGAGTCAGGCCCAAATCTACCATCTGGCCTTGGGCAGCTTCTGTCTACCAGCAAGCAGAACCAGACCCCCGAAGCCATGTCTGCCATGCTGAGCTCTGAAACTGGCACGATCAACCCAGACCTGCTTCCAATGCTGCAGAGCGTATGCGGTCAGGTCACGCAGCTCCGACTGGAAGAAGCCACATCTCCAGAGAGGAAGAAGAATGGAGACCGGTAAGTGTGAGTCATGTGTGGGTTTCAATAAACAGAAATTCATTTACCATGGTGGTTGAAGCCACATAAGATTGGTTGTGGTAACAAGCTCATCGTGATATTTTTTTTTCACATTTTTCAAAAGTGGAATATACAGTTCAGTTTCAAAAGTGACTGCATCAGTTTCACAAGGCAGAACTCTTTGATCATTCTTCAGATCTTATTCTAATAGTTCACCCAAAAAGTAAATAGTCAGAACATGTCAGTAAGTCAAACAGTTCACGATTTGTGGCCATCTTATACAGCCTGTAATATAATAGCAGATTTCAGAAATATCAAAAGAAAAGTAAAACAAAATATTACATGCAGATGCACCCTTTATATTAAGTGGCCTTAACTACTATGTACTTACATCAAAAATTAAGTACAATGTACTTATTGTGTTCATATTGTATTGCAAAACACTTTTGCTGCTGTTAAGGTGGGATATGAGTAAGGTTAGGAACAGGTTTAGTGGTATGGGTAGGTTTAAGGGTGGGTTAAGGTGTAAGGGATGGGTCAACAGTGTAATTATAAATGTAATTACATAAATTAATTACAGGTGTAATTACATGCAGGTATTTTTAAAATATAAGTACAATGTAAAAACATGTATGTACACAATAAGTGCATTGTACCAAATTATTAATTTAAATGTACATAGTTGTTAAGGCCACTTAATATTAAGTGGGTCCGAAAATTCTGTCATTACTCACCCTCATTTTGTTCATCTTCGGAACACAAATTAAGATATTTTTGATGAAAACCCAAGAGCTGTCTGTCCCTCCATAGACAGCAAGGGAGACTGACACGGAACAGAAGAAATTAAATAAATTAGTTTTTTTTTTTGTTTTCTTTGTGCACAAAAAATATTCTTATAGCTTCATAACATTACGGTTGAACCACTGATGTCACACGGGATACTTTAATGATGTCCTTAACCACATTTCTGGACCTTGCACGTGGTAGTTCCCTTGCTGTCTGTGCAGGGTCAGAAAGCTCTCGAATTTCATAAAAAATATCTTTATTTGTGTTCCAAAGTTAAGCAAGGGTCTTAAGGGTTTGGAACAAAATGAGTAATTAATGACAGAATTTTCATTTCTTGGTGAACTATCCCTTGAATGTGTCCTGTACTTTGTCCACTAATTGTATATCCTTTTTTTATTATAGGGAGGGTCATATATGTTGTGGAGGGTTTGAGAAAATTCTGGAGACTGTTGTAGAGAAGCGAATGGATGAGATGGAGAGACGATTAAAGGAACATCTGGACCTGCGTCTGGATGCACTTCAACAGAGACTGGAGATCACACTTCAGCAGGCACTCTCTCATAAACAACACCAGTAAATAACATCCTCCAACACACAATACTAACCTGAACACTTTTAGCAAGATCTCCGTCCTGAGTTTTTACTTTAATGACAACTGTATTATTCTGTAAAGGGACATTTAATTCGTCAACTATCCCTTCATATCAAAAAACGGTTGTAACATTTTTGTTTTGCCAGCAATCTCTACTGCTTTGTGTGGAAATGGTTTATGGTTTAACAGCAATTGCTGCTTTTCATGTGCCCGTCCCAAAGAGACTGTACTTATTTGGTTTATGTGGTTAACAGCATGACGAGTCGGTTCACTAACGTAAGTTCACAAACAGTATCAGGTGATTTTCACAAATCACAGCTACTTGAAGAACTTGGTAACACTGTTGATACTATATGTAATAAATTATTTTATCTAAAAGATACTACAAACAATGGTTGTAGTGCCTTTGGTAATGGTAAATTGCCTTTGTGTAAATGATGTTTATACTGTTCATACTGGAGAACTAAGGACAAAAAAAAAGAAAACCATATTAAAAATGTTTATACTAAAGAAGAATATGTATCCGACAAACTCTTGTCATGTTTTTATCCCAAATCAAACCTTACATAACATTGCATGATTTATTTAAATACTCTTGAATAAATGTACTGTCTGAAGGAGAACATTTCTGCAAATACATATGCAACCAGGTCAGTCACATCAACTGCATGTTTTATGTAAATCCTGGCAGTAGTTTTAACATCGATAATCTGGCCCTACATGTTTTAACATGATGATACTGAGACTTTCTATCTTTGTCGGTGTGATGATACAGTTTACTTAGGATTTTAGCCCCTGTCATGACTGTTTAATGCTGGAAAACATTGTGGCATATGCAAACAAGATATTAAAAAGGGGCATAATATCCATAAGATGTACATAGAGAAAGCAATATCTACAAGAATTACCCCTGTGTCCTAATGTGCATACTATCCATGTTAAATACAATATAAGATTATAAAATTGCAGAAATTATATGAGATAAAAAAAAAGTTCCCAAATGGTTTGTTATTTGTGGTAGATTTTCAAAGTTAAAATAAAGTTTGCTTTAAATCAGGGGTGCCAAATTCAGTTCCTGGATGGCCGGAGCCCTGCAGAGATGAGATGCGACCCTAATTAAACACACCTGGGGGCTGTTTCATAAAACAGGTTTACCAAACAAGCCAGGCTTATTTCACTTAGTCCGACTTATTTTGAGCCAAATCAATTGACAATAAGTTAAACTTATAACTTAAACCTGGCTTATTTGGTAAACCTGTTTTATGAAACAGGTTTAGTTTGTTGGAGCAGGGTTGGAACTAAACTCTACAGGGCTGCGGCCCTCCAGGAACTGAGTTTGACACCCCTGCTTTAAATGAATCATTGTGGGGGGAAAAAAAAAAACACGAGCAAAGTTTTCAGCATGAAAGACCCACAAATAGCAGATCAGTGCGTTATTTGTTTTCTTTCCAAAACAGTAGGAAGAATCATTTGAGTTGTGTAATTTTAAATGTGTGTATATGAAGATGTTAATGGTGACAGGATGATTGACTGTCTGAGTTATGGTGACCGCATGCATGTAACTATGCAACAGAGGCATAACATTTTATGACGTGGTCCCAAAACTTGCTTACTCTTCTGCTATACACTCCAAAGTAGAGTACATACTTATAGGGTTTAGTATAAGTAGACGAACTGGGATGCAATATTCATTAAACCCAATTTGCACATGAACTTTTGAACCCAGAACTTAAATGGAAAGTCATATAACCCTAAAAACTCCCCAACGCGACAGGTCTGTAAACCTCTACTTTCCCTAAGATGGTTCTGGCATCTTTCATTAACCTTGTCTTTTCTGAGTAGTTCATGGTTGTCTCAAAGCCTGCATTGCGGAAAACCACGTCTACCTTTTCTAAAACCCTCTCATGCATCCTATGAACATGAACTTGTGCTATTCTTGGCAGTCGCCCATCAACAATGAGGGAGAGTTGCCCCACTCAGGAACAGCAAAGAAAACACAGCTGAATGAACAAGCTCCGCATTACAGGAAACTTTGCGTGAATGAGAAAATTAACCAAAAGCACTACAAATTAGCAGTTTTGACCCATTTGAGTAACTTTCCACCGTGACCATGTTGGCATTTTGACCCTGGCCTCGTCATGTGAGACTCAACCAAGATTGTCACGGGTGTCTCCTGTCTACACCACAGTGATGTTCAATGAGCAGATTTGTTCAAACAGTGAGCTGTTGTTGTCTTATGACCAACAGAGATGTCCACTTCAGAAGGGGTTTTGTAACGACAGAGAAGTGGGTCAGCAGTGGAGGTGGTACCGATGATGAACAGCGGCTGTTTTTGTGCAGACATCCACGCCAGTATCCCCATGGACCAGTCAAACCAGCCCAGCTGAATCAGTGTTGCTGCCGCACTTTATGCAAGCGCTCATGGACTGAGCACAAGTAAACAGCCTTAAAGTCAGCTTGAAATGAAACTTGACCCTATTAATTTCCTAAACCCATCAAAGAACTTACTGTAAACGATTAATCCATGAGGCTGTGAAAGTGGAATACTGAGGAGATGAGTTTTCCTGTTTGGTGTGATGAAGTCCCTGACAACCTCTAGTCCCATTTTGCCACTTGTTAGTAACTTCCTTTTTCAAGGCAAAATATATATATATATTTTTTAATCACATGTATAATATATATATATAATTTTAATCTTGAGCTTGTGTTTACCACAGACATTATTTCAGGCATTTAACCAAAAAGGATGATGGAACCAGACGTGCTAAAATCCTATAGCTCATTTCTGGGTTGTGGTCTTCAAGAATACACCATCCCTAGTTTGAGTGCATCCACACGATTCTAAAAAGTTCACCACTTTAATATGCATGATGTTTGTGCTCTTGCCTTGATTTAAATACTTCAGAATCTAAACTGAAGCTTCTCATAACTTGATCACTGATGAATCACGCAGTATTTGGGTGGAATTTGTCTTTCATTCAGTAACAAACCTCTGATAGAAAGGACAGAAATAATTACCATCCAAAAATATTAAATATGAATCAGACATGTCTTAATTTCTTTAATAGAGCGGCTGTAATGTTTCAAATGGAAGTTTTGAAGATGTTTGACGTAATAATTCTGAGAATTTAAACAGTCAAAATGTTGACCGCATTGGTCCCCATGGACAAATGCACTTAACAATAATTATATTTCAGAGTGCCAGTAAAATATGACTTAGAGTTTTAAATGACCTAATTCTGTCTCCATCTCATATTTGAGGTTTTATTTCATCTCTGACCTCAGATCAACCCAAGATTCAGTCAGTGTCCTCCAAGATCAACCGAAGCTAATATGGTAAAGAGGAAATGAATGCAAACCCGCCCTGTTACACAAGTCCAGAGTCTGAAGTCATCCTGCAAAGTGAAAAAGAAAAACATCCCCTATTTTACCTAATGAACTCAATGCAGTGGATTAGACTCTGCTTGTGCAAATTGTGTGCCAAAAGACATACGGAGTACAATTTGTTTTAGAGACATATTGAGTGAGACTTTTGTACCTTTTTACAAAATGCCTAGAGTGTATAATGTTCCTGCTTGTAGACGCATCACATTGTGCCTCCAATAAACCAACAAATGAGGGCAGCACATCACAACAGATCCTGAAAATGTTATACAGTTTTGTGTATATCATAATGGAAGAACCTTTTTTCCAGGCTTGATGTTTTACAGATATATGATAAGGAATGTATCATCTTGAATGTACAGAATGTAATCTTGGGTTTGAGGCATAGCGTGGCTAAGTGGGATGTTTCTGGATCTACATCTTTTATTGGTCAACAATTTTCCTCTGTCTGATTGTTGTTATATATTATGTTACATACAGTATATGTTACAGATATAAGTAGGGTACAAGTATGTAATATAAGCTATATTGGATATTATTGCTATTTATGAAAACATGACCAGAAATTTTCCATTAAATATTTAGATATAACCCTAATAATCCTATAACCATCAAACCCTATATCTTATCAAAATCCTAAACATAACCCAACAATAAAATCAAATTAAAATGAACATAAAATTCAACCTATTTCTAGTACTAACCTTATACACTCTCAGAAAAAAGGTAGAAAAGCTGTCACTGGGATGGTACCCTTTCAAAACATATATCTTTGTACCTAATTATTTCCCACTAAAGTATGTATTTTAGTAATGTGATGGTACATATTTGTAACTAAAGTGTACACATTAATACCTAAATGGTACATATTACCACCCCAGTGACAGCTTTTCTACCTTTTCTTTTTTCTGAGAGTGTAACCCTAACTGCAACTTCTGATTTGTTAATTGATCCAGGAACAGGTATTTCTGTGAAAACCATGTTAAGTGAGTTCTGAGGTCATTTGTGATAGATGGGACCAATATGTACTAGAAGAACTCCAACGGTGTGCTCAGCAATTTGGTGTGATTTTGGAGAATAACTCACTCAGTCAGAGCAATAATATTCAGTCAGAGTTTTATGTGTCCCTTGCTGTCCAAACTGTTTCAGGCTTGTGAGGTGAAGCAGACGTTGAAGAAGAATGGGTCTGATACATAATTGATTAAACTATTAATCATTAATGCTATGAAGAAAATATGTTATTTTAATATGAAATCAAGCATGACAAATCGCTAAAGAATGGATCAGACCTCAAGAGACCAGATCTACACAGCAGGACATCTATTAAAACCTCTAATAAACTATCAGGAATTGTTAATAGAGCAATTCTGGGCACTCACTTCCTCAATATTCCCTGCTAGATTGTTTCTTGCTGGTTCAATCTATTTTTGCATCACTCTAATGGACCTTAAAAAATGCATTAGTTCTTGATGATTGTGAAGTCAAACAGCATGACACTGAAATGGTTTAAAAACATTAACCTTCTTTAATTTCGTTTCAGAAATTGCCGTCTGACAAACACAGACACACATTTAAGGAAGAGAAGGTATTCCAAGATAATAGTCATCCTTTAATGGCCCACGATTCTGTTTCAAATCATGTGTAAATATAAAAAATACGTAGAAAGCTGAATACAGACAACAAAATTTCATGAGGATCTGCTGATGTATAGGCTACATAAGGACGAAATGTTAGGTCTGTTCCAAAACCTAGTGAACTACCTGCCATACATGACCGATTTTGAAAACACATAGGCAGCCACTCGGCATGCAGTTTCCCTCACGGTGACTCACTGTAGTTAGCCGTTAGCATGTTGCTAATCTAACAGCATAATACTCTACCCAGATAGCACACACCTGTTCTCATACATTCTAAACCATAAACATCTTCAATACATTTCTACATGTCATTTTTAACATCTGACAGCCCTGTTGAAAAAACCAGCATATGCTGGTTAGGTATGTTTTGACGCTGGGATGCTGGTTTATGCTGGTCCTTTGCTGGTTTATGCTGGTCCTTTTGCTGGTTTATGCTGGTCATGTGCTGGCAAAGGACCAGCATAAACCAGCAAAGGACCAG
>NW_015505422.1:526428-548007 GCF_001515645.1 Sinocyclocheilus grahami
AAAGGACCAGCATAAACCAGCAAAGGACCAGCATAAACCAGCAAAGGACCAGTTTAAACCAGCAAAGGACCAGCATAAACCAGCAAAGGACCAGTTTAAACCAGCAAAGGACCAGCTTAAACCAGCAAAAGGACCAGCATAAACCAGCAAAGGACCAGCATAAACCAGCAAAGGACCAGTTTAAACCAGCAAAGGACCAGTTTAAACCAGCAAAGGACCAGCATAAACCAGCAAAGGACCAGTTTAAACCAGCAAAGGACCAGCTTAAACCAGCAAAGGACCAGTTTAAACCAGCAAAGGACCAGCTTAAACCAGCAAAAGGACCAGCATAAACCAGCAAAGGACCAGTTTAAACCAGCAAAGGACCAGTTTAAACCAGCATCCCAGCGTCAAAACATACCTAACCAGCATATGCTGTTTTTTTCAACAGGGAGGAAACATTTTAGAGACAGACGTATTGCAGATGAAACCAGATGAAAAGTACTACACATCAAAAAAAATCTACACCATATAAATGTGCTATAAGATTAATTCTTACGAAAATGAACCATGGTTTTACCACAAATACATTTTTTTTAAACAGGTACCATGGTAACCACAAATTAACCATGGTTTTGCCACACTAACCATAATTTAACCATGGTATTTGTGGTAAAACTGTGGTTATACAAATGGTAATTAGTCTGCCAAAAAACATGGTTACTACACTTTTAATATAATAAAACCATGGTTAATTTTTGTAAGGGACACATACAAATAAATTGCACACATAAAAATGGGTAAAACAATTATTTTTAATTACATCTAATTATTTTAGTAGATACTTTTCAGTAATGAATAAAACACACGATTATAATCAACATTTACCTGCTTCATTCACCATCTTGAATGGAATCATTCTGCTCATCACAAGCGTAGGCAGCTTACTAGGTTTTGGAACAGCATAATTATATGCATTTCGGAGTGTTAGTGAACTAGCCAGCACTAGATTCTCATACCTATTTACAAAGGGCTCATTCTAACATGGCATACTAATGAATAAACAGAAAATGACTTGGAAGATATGGGGGGAAAAAGTGAGAAAGGACATTTCCTGTTCTAAGCTGAGAACAATATTCAGGCTGGATGATGGTTGGACTGGAAAGTGTTCACTATGGTTTCTAGAAGGAGTGTGGCTCCGGACACACACTCAGTAAAAGTCTGAGAACCAGCTCATGGGTGAGCATGAGGGAGGTCAAGGGTCAATCTCCTCAGGAATGATTGTGAGGATGACGTCTTCATTGCCGCGTCGTACCACTGTTCTCAGACTGTCGTCTTTCTTGATAGCCGTGCTGACATCACTGGCTGACGTGATCCTCTGACCGTTAATGCTGATTATGACGTCACTCTCCTTCAGACCGCCACTGGCAAACAAAACAGGAAACTGTTAAAACTGACCTCATTTTAAGTCAGAACTGGTCTTATTGTTCGAACTGTGCTTTAATTGGCTTCACATTATTGGATTCTCATTACAAAACAGCATTAGGTTTTATTAGGAGGTGATGTCATTATGTCTAAGCTAACTTTAAAGGGGTCACGAACTGAGAAATCAAAATTCTCTTTGAAATATAAGAGGCCATTGTACTATAAAAACATCTTGTAAGTTTCAGAACTCAAAACTTTCTCATTAGTCTAAAAACAGCTTATATTGAAGCCAGTCTGCCAAAACGACAGCTTGTGGAATGGACAACTTTATGATGTAATAGTGTGGCTAAACACCGCTTTCACAGAAGATGATCAACGCCTGATTCTACATCGCTGCCTATTTAGCCCCGCCCATCGATTCGTGCATGTAGCGTTTACGAGAGAGGTGAACACGCAGCTCTATGCAGAAGCCAAACGATAAAGATGGCAACAAGATGCTGTGCAGTACCAAGTTGTGGAAAAACAGTCTTTGCATTGCCTTGAGCATTTACTTCAGTGAGCGTTTACTTCCGAGTCTACAATCCGCCATGCCTATTCAAACGGAGCGTTCAGATGAGGGGGGTGAAAAACAGGACAGGCAATAGCCTATTATTTCTTAATTATGATGGTTTTGTGATGTAAAAATCTTGATAACATTATAAGTGGACCTCAGAGAACAGTACAAAATAAAAAAGTGGCAGTTCATGACCGCTTTAAGCTTGATTGTTTAGTGAGAAACAAATTTCTCCTCTGTTTCAGAATATATTTGGCTCATTCTCATTAAGTGCTTAGGTGTGATGGCTTAGTACTGATATGGTTTTGTGTAAATATTCATTCTAATCATCCCTGCACTTTCTGTTCAATCTTATGCTTTGACATTTCTCATTTAAAAATGGTTTGATTTTTCTGACATAATATTTAATAAAAGATATATTTAAACGCTTCTCTTTCAGCCTTTATCAGTAATTCATTATGTTAACATGTTCACATTTATATTCATTTAACATTAACCCCTTAACTGTCACCCCCCATTTTTTAAAATAGGCATGAAAGTGCACTATCCAAACTTAAATTGTTGTCATTTATTAACACTTTGGAATACAGACCTAAGGTTGGTCTGTATTCAAAAAATTAAAGTATCAAAAGGCTATCGAAGTTTAAATGTACTGTAAATAAAATGAACTATTCATTTTATTTATTATAAATATTTTACATAACAGGTTTTACTCTAAAATTGGTATAAAATTAAGCCATATGTCTAAAGTTATGTTCCAAATTTTAAGTCGATATGAAAAAAATGGAGGTTCCTGTGACATTTTATTTAGGGCGTTTATACCACAAACAGTCACCGGGTGCCATCCAAACTCCATACATTTTTTTTTCATGCATTTTTCTGTCACAAATGTCTAGATTTCTCTGTCAATATTACTTCTATCTCAAAATATCCTGAGGCTCAGACCTTTCCAATTATATTTGTCAAGATTATAAAAAGGTTTGATTCTAAAAGACTGTAATGCATTTTGTAATATGACACTTGACACCGCCCACTAAGGGGGAGGAGACCACCAAAAGAATTTAAAGTACCATTTCTATGGTAACGCAATGTCCAATTTCAAAATGGTTTTCACAGGATGAATCTTGGGCTTCTAAGCTTTCAAATGATATATACTTTATGATGACTACTAAACGATTTGATAGAAAAAAAGGACAACAACCAAAGAGCGCCAAGCGTCCCACAGGTGGGATGGTGACAGTTAAGGGGTAACATTAAACCGATTTGATAGAAAAAAAGGACAACAACAAAAGAGCGCCAAGCGTCCCACAGGTGGGATGGTGACAGTTAAGGGGTAACATTAAACTCTAAAATATTTGAAAAATATTTAATAAAATACTTCATGCTTTTGGCAATCAGATTTTTTACCCCTCTACTTTCTGTTCAAACCTGATATTTTATTTTTGTTTTGTTTTGTTTTTTTATCTAAAAATGATTTGATATTTCAAGACATCAGTTTCTTTACTGATTTTTTGTTTTACTGAAAAATCACTGTGAAAACCCCCTTTTGGAACCTTTATTTGTAAGAGAGGGTTTTTTTTTTGAAAGCCTGAAACTATGGATAATTACCAAGATATAGTTTCAGAAATGTTCATATACGCACATTTCCCATGAGAGTCAGCTCTACTTGAATTTGACAATAGTTAGATGATATGCTGTAATTCAAGGTAATTTTCTTTAGATTCTAGCCTGTTCTAGAAATTGTTCCTATGTGTTGTCCTCGTATTCTAAATTGGTTACCCACAATGAGAGGAAGTGGCCACTTATGTACTGTTCACACCATCTCATATAAGCTAAAATTGGGTGGACTACTTGTGATTCAAAGTTCACCCACACACAATGAAATCCCAAAAGTTAATTTTAGTTACAAAAAACTTTTAACTTCTAAGTGAAATAAAAAAGAGGAAACACTGCTGCCTCAGCAGGAAGATGACCATTTTGGAAACGGTTCATTTAAACCATTATGGATTCAAATAGAGCATCTATATGGTAAATACAGCATCACATATGAAACTGCTGGACAGCATAAAATGGCAAAAAAATCAGTGCACTTCTTATTGTGATCTGGTTTGAGTGCACACAACTCAAGAAAAAAAAATACAAATCCCATTAATTTTTCAATCCTTCCAACCACCTGATTTCATTCTTGCATGTAACTCCACTTTTCCTTGTTGAATATGCTTGGTGTATTGTAGAAAACTAGTGGCTACATGCGATGGGGTACTTACACTTCAGCCGGTGTTTTGGGGATAACTTCAATGACGTACGCTCCAGAGGTGACATCTGGGAAATCACTCTGTTTTTCCTTTAGCTCTTTAGCAAGTCTGTGAGTAACAGATACAGTACAGACATAAATATGTTGTCTGGTATCCAGCTTCTGCGATGTATATGCATAATGGAAAATACAAATTGAAAGGATTTGTTTAGATGGCTGATTTAACTGATTTAAATGTCTTTCCATAATCACAAATGCACAACAGTATTCAGAAAGCACATGCACTGCATTTGTGACTTACATTGGGGTTAATGTCATCATTCTCACACCGATAAACTTCTTTTTTGTGGCTGTTTTTCCTGAAAACAAACATGAGATATAATTGATTGATACTTTTCTGCACTTTTGATTGGAAATGTTGTTCAAACAGAGTAAATGTTTCAGATTTAGCACATTTAATCCATAGTTTTGCTCCTGACCTTTAGCCTGTCTGTCATGAGACTCGGCCAGGAACTGTCGGATCTTGTCAGAAGGAATTGCGAAGGATATTCCTGCTGTCACCTTCAGGGTGTTGATTCCTATCACTTCACCATCCTACAGCAACAGACACAAGAATCAAGACACAAATGCAAATGTGAACTCACACAAAGACACTGCACATCTGCATGCACAGATGTCTTCCTTTCACAATGGGACGTGTCCGCCATTGATCATTATGCATGCACACATGTGTTTATGGCCACGGCTCAACACAGAGCCCTTCTGCCAACATATGTTTCTAGGCTCATAAAAACATGCTATAAACATGATCAACCCTGGCTGAATTCTGTTACTCCTGATAATTCACTAAAAAATAAGACTAAAGCCGTTTCATTATTTACATATGAGAAGGACATAACACGCAAAAGTCTTACCAGGTTCACCAGGGGCCCTCCTGAATTACCGTACTGAAACACAGAAAGAGTTTGGGTTTATGAAAATGAGTGATTCATTTTTTTTCTCTTGATAATAAGGAGCTCTCATATAGAATAGAACAGAAAACATGTATTTTACAAGTAATACGATTTTACATTATTGTTTTTACTGTGTTTTTGATCAAATGAATGCCGCCTTAGTGAGCATAAGAGACTCCTTTAAAAAAAATAAATCTTAATGATTCCAAACTTAAAATGTGAATATGCTAAATATCACTATAATATATTTGTGCACTGTAAAATAGCTATTTATATCATGGTTTAATCTTTTAAATTATTTAATTTTTGACTTGAATTAGATTACCATTTTTTCAATGTATGTTTGTTTGTGTGTGTATATATACTGTATATATATGTATATGTATGTGTGTGTGTGTATGCATATACACACATTATTTTATAGTCTAAATCTAAATCATGGTAGAAATAGCTCTTTTACAGTGAACTGTAACGGGGCTGACAAGACGTGAGACATGCGGATCCATGTGCAGGCTTTATTAAGCAGAGAGGTCAGAAACACAGGCAGGGTCGAACAAGGGCAACCAGGAATATGGCGGGCAAGACACAAGAATAATCCTAGGGCTAGGGAAGGGCAACGAAAGGGGAACAGAGTCAAAAAAGGGGCAAGACTAAAGGGGTAATCCAGGAAAACAGGCGAAGATCAGAAACCGAGAAAAACACGCTAGGCTAGGCTAAATTAACGAGGGCTTTGTAGAGTCGCTATCAAATGATAGGCGCTAAACAATACTCGGCCGTGGGAGGGGATCAGAGTGAGTGTTAAATAGTGAGTGAGTGATATGAAACAGCTGTGTGCAATCAGTGCTGTGTGCAATCAGTGCAATGAATGATGGGATATGTAGTCCGGGATGATATGCAACAGTGTGTAGTGCGAGAGTCAATGAAAATGGAAAGGGTGACCTCTGATGGCTAGCAGACGGAAGTTCATGGACCGGATTCGAGACATGAACATTGACAAATGGCAACTTTCAAATTCAAGTCAAGTATTTTTTACCATCATTGAATCAACCTAAATATATTAATTTATATTTAAAAACAAATTTTTTATGGGATAAATCATGGTTAGTTATAACATAAGAATGGAAATATCATGAATAGAGGAAACAATAAGATTATGCTAAACTACTTCTTAAAATTTGTATTATTTTCATATTTTGTCTTCACTATGCATGTTCATTACAGAAGATGTGTATTTAAGTTACAGTCTAGTATCGTTTTTTTTTAAATACATACAAATGAAACTAAGCATCATGTCACTGACCCAATTGGCCAACAAACTGTTTGTAGGCAGTATATGATTAACTGTGTTTGGGCTCACATTGATGATGGCATCTGTCTGTATGTAGTCCATGTCAGAGTTTCGCAGGCCCAGCTCTTTGCCCCCTCTCTGGGTGGTGCTGACGATGCCTGTGGTCACTGTGTTTTGAAGGGAGAATGGACTTCCGATAGCAACCACAAACTCGCCTGGTCTCAGATCAGCTGACCGGCCCAACAACAGCACTGGGAGTTTCATCTGCAATATGAAATCAAATACAGCATAAGATTTTGACACCATTGTCTCAAGCCATAATCCATCTTTTGATTCAAATTATACTTTAAAAACAGAATTAAGGCCTAAAGATTTTCTAAAAAAGCAAGTATGTCTAATGAAAATAAGTTCTTCAGTATATCATTATTATGGTATTTATTTGGTCAAATAAATACAATGATTTGAAAATTTTAAATATTTTAACAACCATTAATTAAAGTAATAGTTTACACAAAAACTAAAATGTACTCATTAGCAGGCCATCCAAAATAAAGAAACAAACTCAAAAACATTTGGATGGCCTGACAGTGAATACATTTTCAGCACATTTTGATTGGGTGAACTATTTCTATAAAGTAACGTAAAGTAAAGTAAAATTAAATAAACAAAGAAGTAAATAAATACAGATGTGTAATTACTGGGATCTAAGCAAAAGTCTATTTGATATCCATTTAATCTCATTGCTGTGCTAATCTCACAGCTGAGATTTTTTATGTAAGGAGATTCTTGGGTTGGGAGGAATAATGTCTTGTAAGTGTATTAAGTGTATTTTCCTCAAGTGCTCTCTGGTATGGCAAGCTGAACTGACCGTAAGACAGAAAAACACACCCATAAAGCTTTCATCACCATACTACACAGCTGGTATGAGGTTCTTCTTCTCAGTAGTTGGTTTTCCAAACATGAAGTCTGACATTGTGGCTAAACAGCTCTACCTTTATCTCTATGTGCTGAATTTGATGGGATGTCTTGCCCTGTACAGTGGTTTGAAATTTTTAGCGTTCGTAGATGATTTTGCAGATAATGAAAGGCCTCAAAGTGCCACATGAGAAAGCCGCACACCTCAGCTGCTCAGACTAAAGCAGACCACAGCTTTCTGATGTTTACATGAGGATGTGTCCTCCATGTTACTCCCTAATTATCTTCTAATCATCTGCATGTCTTTGATGCACCTGATTCCAGTTTTAGGTTTTTGATGACATTGGGCCCTATCATGAACCCAGCGCAATGCGATGCCAGGCGCAGCGCAAGTTTTTTTGTGCTAGTTTCAGCCCAACGCAGTTATCATTTTCACACTCAGCGCCACGTTGTTTAAATAGCAAGTGCACTTGCACCCACCTGTTCGCCCATGGGCGTACTGGTCTGAAAACGAGGTGTGTTCAGGAACATTGTTGGCGCGTTGCTATTTTAAGGCAATTGAAAACGATTGCACCATTGACCAGGTCTAAAGTCAATGCCGCATTCTTTTTTACATTTATTTATTTAAAGGACGCGTTAGTAATATACGCCTATAGGCAGGTGCACAACGCACGTACAGCATGAGGATGTGTCCTCCATGTTACTCCCTAATTATCTTCTAATCATCTGCATGTCTTTGATGCACCTGATTCCAGTTTTAGGTTTTTGATGACATTGGGCCCTATCATGCACCCAGCGCAATGCGATGCCAGGCGCAGCGCAAGTTTTTTTGTGCTAGTTTCAGCCCAACGCAGTTATCATTTTCACACTCAGCGCCACGTTGTTTAAATAGCAAGTGCACTTGCGCCCACCTGTTCGCCCATGGGCGTACTGGTCTGAAAACGAGGTGTGTTCAGGAACATTGTTGGCGCGTTGCTATTTTAAGGCAATTGAAAACGATTGCACCATTGACCAGGTCTAAAGTCAATGCCGCATTCTTTTTTACATTTATTTATTTAAAGGACGCGTTAGTAATATACGCCTATAGGCGGGTGCACAACGCACGTACACTTTGCTTTTTACACACGATGCACAGCAGAACACAAACATTCCAAATATTAAAAATGAAAGGATTACAATGTAAACGATTATTATTGTGTGTACATAAAGATAAATATACCTACATGTCAATGGACAGTCATTGCATGTATCAGGATTACCTATTTGCAGTAATTGCAAATGAAATTGGCTAATTATTTGACCAACCGTGGCAATACATACATTTCTGTCATGACAACTCTCGAAGTGATTGGCATGGTAATGCACATGACAATGTTAATGTATTTAGTCTTGGCGAAATATATCTGCTAATGTGCGCTGCTGCTGCGGCAGAGCAAGTACCAAGACTTGCTACTGCCAATACACCCACAACATGCTGCTGTGAGCATGTAAGGAATATTGCTGCTGCACATATAACATGAATAACCCCCATAGCATACATTATCACTCAGTAGCAGATCTATACAGGTAGGTGCACAACGCACGTACACTTTGCTATTTACACACGATGCACAGCAGAACACAAACATTCCAAATATTAAAAATGAAAGGATTACAATGTAAACGATTATTATTGTGTGTACATAAAGATAAATATGCCTACATGTCAATGGACAGTCATTGCATGTATCAGAATTACCTATTTGCAGTAATTGCAAATGAAATTGGCTAATTATTTGACCAACCGTGGCAATACATACATTTCTGTCATGACAACTCTCGAAGTGATTGGCATGGTAATGTACATGACAATGTTAATGTATTTAGTCTTGGCGAAATATATCTGCTACTGTACGCTGCTGCTGCGGCAGAGCAAGTACCAAGACTTGCTACTGCCAATACACCCACAACATGCTGCTGTGAGCATGTAAGGAATATTGCTGCTGCACATACAACATGAATAACCCCCATAGCATACATTATCACTCAGTAGCAGATCTATACAGGTGGAGCTGGGGAAGGTGAGGGTTTCTGAAGTGCGCTGCAAACTGCTACAACAAGCATTAGCCAAGTATTTGAATGTTGAGCAGCGAGCTAATATGCTACCGATACAGCAACATGAATAACCCCCATAGCATACATTATCACTCAGTAGCAGATCTATACAGGTGGAGCTGGGGAAGGTGAGGGTTTCTGAAGTGCGCTGCAAACTGCTACAAGCATTAGCCAAGTATTTGAATGTTGAGCAGCGAGCTAATATGCTACCGATACAGGAGAGAACCAATCAGCTGTGCCATGTGATTTGCTCTACAGTGTTTAATGTAATGTAAACCCTAAGAGGTCATAATGTTGTGCATGGAACAATGTAAAATTAATTGATAATCTGCCCCTTTAATCATAATTTGTGTGAAAAGGAATAAAAGGTGCTGCCGTTTTACTGCCTCTAGTGTTTTTTTTTCAGCTGGAAACTGCAGTAAATTGTATTTACATGTTTTTAGAGATTGGCAGGAATGTAGGTAAAGGCAGATTTTTCCAGTGAGTCTGTGTTGCTTTCTACTCTGCTAGTCATCATAGCTTTTTTATAAAGGTACTTTCTTGTGAAACTGGTTTTAGAGTGACTGTAAGGCATCATAATGTCATATATAATGACCTAGGACAAGAACAAGTGAGCATTAGAGATAACCAGATGAATACTTTATGACTTCAGTAATGTGGATGAACATTTATGAATTCTTCTTTCAACTACTCCATCAGACACCATTTTCATTCTTTCCATGTTTGGTGTGCACCAAGGTTTGGATGGCAGCGTTCACACTTATTCAACCGAACCACACAAACAGAAGAATCTTTTGAATCAGACCAAACCTGCCAAGTGTGAACATGCCTTTATATAAATTATAATTAAAGGCACAATATGTAAGATTTTTTTATTAAAATATCAAAAAAGCACTAGAACAGTGTTATATATTTTGCTGACTTGTGTACTTTCGAAGAATGTTTAAATTCAGAAAAATAAGCACTTTTATCTACTGACACGGACCGTGTTTATAGTGTCATTGTGTCGCCTGCGAATGACGTCATAACCCCTCGATTTCCGTTTTGTTTTGTAGAAAACATGGAAACACCAAAGACGCTTTAATATGTTATGCATTTTATTAGACAGGTGACGACCGCACAGAGTAGCATTATAACAGAACTTTCAAATGTATCTAGAATAATAAAACAGCACTGCTTTACCCCACATACTCACGACCGGAAGGAGCGGAAGCGGTTGACTGTGGCATAATAAAAGCTCCGCTGCTTTCGAGCCGTGTGTCGCACTCGTTCAGTGGCCTCGTTTCGCTTCGACGGCTTTCAGCCTCACCCTGCTTCATTCTATTACGTTAATAAATCATTAGCTCATCCATGAACATGATTTCTGCCCGAGTCCCATCGGATTGCATCGGCTGTGGGGATGAAGACGACAACTCCCATGATTCCACACTCAGTCACTGCGTCATCAAACTACGCATTTGTTTCTTTTTTTGTTTTGAATATGCGCCCTCTAGCGGCAAAAACTTACATATTGTGCCTTTAATTCAGATGCTTTTCTACCTCCACATACTGACTGCTGTTTTAGGCTTCAGAACACAGCCATGATAAACTTTCATAGCTCTGTTTATTCAGCTGTTATGTTGTTATATTATAACAGCTGTTATATTACAATACATGACTACTGAAACAAACCAGGCAAACTCTGACCTTCTGGTTCTGTGCAAAAGCAGTGCAAGATGAGGTTCTTTTTAACAAAGCAAATCTGTGCAACTGATCAAGTAAATGAACTACAGCTCATTCATTTTATGTGTGGAATTACATGGAACGATAAATCCTGGTTATGCACTAGACCAGCGGTGGCGAACTCCGGTCCTGGAGAGCCGCAGCCCTGCAGAGTTCAGCTCTAACCCTAATTAAAACTCACCTGCCTGTAGCTTCCTAATAACCGTTCAGACCTTGATTAGCTTGTTCAAGTGTGTTTGATTAGGGTTGAAGCAAAACTCTGCAGGGCTGCGGCTCGCCAGGACCGACGTTTGCCACCCCTGCACTAGACTGTGAACTTTTTGTTGTTTGGAAAAATATTGTAAATCAAAGTGCAATTAATGCCTGCAGTGGACCCAGTTGTATGGTTGACACCATTCTGAGTCAGATTAGATCCTCCCTTTTCAGTCTTGAGATTTCAACACCATTCCCCTTCTGGCAACAGGAAAAGAGGGAGGAAATGAAAACAAAAGTGTAGTGAGAAACAGAAGAGGCTGCTCATATCATCAAGCTGGGCCTGGATGGAAAACATATCTGTTGAAGCTCACAAAACCTTTCAGATGTGTAATCTGAAAAAAAATTAATACAAATAAATTACTGACTGTATTAAAAGTATTATTTTTACGGGATTTCCTTCCAACGCCTCATCACATACTGCTATCTATCTGCGTGTACACTGGTATGTACAGCTGTCAGCTTGTAGCCTAAAGATAATTCCAGATGCTGGAATAGAAATGGTATTCTTATTAAGGGTAAAGAAGATTTTCAGAAAAGCTGGAATGACATTTGGCAATCAATGTTATCTGTGTGCTAAATCAAGCATTACTATTGTTTATACTTTGGTTTAGTGTTTTGAACAAAGCCCTAAGATAAAGTGCTAAACATTTTTCATGTAATTCGTCCTGCACTGTGCTAGAGAAATTAAAATAAAGAGGCTGCAAAATTATTCAAAATAAAACTGAAATTGTATTTTCAGTATTTTAATTACTAGTGTAAAATAAAATATTTTATTATTTTAGGGAACATCAGTAGTATAATTCTGTCTTTCTTTTTTAAATCATTGGAGTTAAAACTAATAGTAACTATTATATTATAGTCACAATACACTTTCGAGGAACGAGGAGACGCTGGAGAATACCAAGGCAGACAAACTCAGGAAGACATTTAACAGCGTTTAACTCTGGAGGTCCCTCAGGACAGACACGGGACAGTGGGCCTCCAGAGCGGTACCCGTTCTGGGTGCCTGGCTCATTGGCTCTCCGTCTCCGCCTCGGGCTCCTCCTCCACCTGCTCCGCCGCCGTTGGTTGGCCCCCTGGAGTCGGTGGACATTCCTCCTCCATGGCTCCTCCCTCCGTCGGCTCCACCGTGGGCCACTATTATAGATGTGGCCAGGGTCCCACCTGGCTCCTCCTGCTCCGGTTCCCTCCTGTGTGTGTTGTGTGTGTGTGTGTGTGAGAGAAATATCCTTCTTTTGAATCCTCATCATCCTGCCTGCCTCCACACACCGTAACTGTGTATTTATATATACACGGTACACTGAAAAAAAATTATTAATTGAATTTACACATTTTTAAGGTAAGTGGTTGCAATCAATTTATTTTAGCTACATTTAAATAAACAAATTTATTTGACTAAATTTCAACTTTTTTTTTAAATTAAATGTAGCTAAAATAAATTGTTTGCGACCACTTACCTTAATAAAAATTTAGTAGCATTTTTTTCAGTGTACACATACATATATAATGTAAACAACTTTTATTTTGAATGTGATTAATTGTTTAACAGCACTTATTATATTATCAGTTTTTCAAAATTTGTATGACTTTCTTATGTGGAACTATCAAATTAAGAAACACACAAGTGGGATGAGAAAACAGAAAAAAGATCTCATAGTGTTACATTTTAATGACTAAAAATCTAATAATGTGCCCCGATGAAATGTACAAGACAAAAGAAGGTCTTAAGGGTTAAATGAAACCCTAACAGAGGGTAGAGGAGGACAGATATGAGAAAACAATCCCATATTTTTGAAAGCGAGTGGAGGGAGTATGGGAGAATCCCAGCTGAGCATTCCATTCGGTCTTGTTTGCAGATGCACAATCAATGCTTAGCTAAAGATAACATGCTACTGTTCTACTCCTTCACTCACTCCCACAACCCCTGACTGCATCTGACAGCCTACAATCATGCTCTTAAAGCCAGCAGGCTGCGTCCTGCACCAAATTTGGCCTTGCTAAATTTAGTCTTCAAATTATATGTGCTTTTGTGTGTAAAACAATGTTATATGTTATACATCCCTTCTCTAGTTTCTCTGACACTGCACCTGTTCGAATTGTCTTAGAAAGACATCATTTGAGTCATCTTTTGCTCTTGTTATTGCACCAGCATAAAACAGAAAGAGATAATGGTGAAATTGTGCCTTCCTCCTAAATTTTAAATACCACTTATTACCGACATGCAATAGTCTTGTAACAATGCTCATGCTTCTAACTTCCTGTTTCAATAAGAAATAGGTCAGTGAAGGACAGAAAACAACATTCATCAAATCATTTGATGGGGTCTTTAATGATGAGGATTTTTCTCCTAATTGGTTTTAAACATCTCTAAGTAGAGATGTTTAATTTCTGCATCAGCTTGAAATCTGACAATTTACCCCTTGCTGAGTGTTACTCAATAAGTATAGGACATTGACATTAGTTCTGATTGTACCAGCGGAAGAGCTGAACTGTGCAAACTGGTAAAAGATGATCAGGTGATCATGTGCAAACATGAGGGGATGAGGGACAGCAAATGACGATCAAGGGCTCCTTGTGAAACTGGAAGTGGAGTAGAATCACATCTATTTTTAATTATTTAAATCATTTTAAATATATACATTATATGAAATCATAATATTTAAATATGATTGTATTATTTTTTTTTTTAACATTTATTGTATTTTATTCCTTTTTTTTATTTATAAAGAATTTTATATAGTATATGCCTACAACGCTACATAGTTTGACACAAATGTATTGAATACAAATTTTGAATAAAAAAAACAAAAATGTTCTATTCTAAAAACTATTTGTTTTTTGTAAATGTAAATATTTTTAAAATATAAATGTGTGTATTTATGTATACATAATAAATATACAGAGTATACATTCTTGAATATAGAATTTTATATAAGCATCCAACTCTAGACAATTTGACACTAATTATTTTTTTTTAACATTTATTGTATTTTATTCCTTTTTTTTATTTATAAAGAATTTTATATAGTATATGCCTACAACGCTACATAGTTTGACACAAATATATTGAATACAAATTTTGAATAAAAAAAACAAAAATGTTCTATTCTAAAAACTATTTGTTTTTTGTAAATGTAAATATTTTTAAAATATAAATGTGTGTATTTATGTATACATAATAAATATACAGAGTATACATTCTTGAATATAGAATTTTATATAAGCATCCAACTCTAGACAATTTGACACTAATATATTGTTTGAATAAACAATAAAAATATTCCATTCTAAAAAACTTATGTTTTTTTTCTTTAACTCCCATAATAATAGCTACAATTCTGCTCGAGGCATCCAGTTTATTATTATTTAAATGTATTGTATTCCATTTATTATATTCTATATTAAATATTGATATTAATTTTATATTGATCTATATAGAATTTATAAAGTATTTAATTAGTATGTTTATTTATTTACAATTTATTTTTTTTATTTTATATTTATATACAATTTTATATACTGTATGTAGGCCTACAACTCTAAATAGCTGACACTACATATACAGTGGGGAAAAAAGTATTTAGTTAGCCACCAATTGACTTTTTTGCCCCACTGTAGTTTGAAATACAAATATTCCATTTGTGGTGTTTGGCAAGCAAATACCGCTTTCTCATACCCTCTAATCCTGAGTCTAGATGTTTCCTATTTTCTTTTAGTTTCATTTCCCATCAGTCAGCTAACCAAAACATAATGTTCATTGATCGTCCTACAGGGCAATTTAATCAGTTTGTGTCGTCTGTAAGAGTGGAAACTGATTTGACAACTATTTCATTAAATCCCTCTAATCTCTTTACAAGTGGATCATGGAAGTGAATTTAGAAATCTCTTTGAGAAAAGAAAACAAACAACCCCTGCCAGACCCACAAAGATGAATTATCCCAACTGATGAGTCAGATTTTACAGGACCGTTTCCACAGGGCAAAATGACTGGCCTGATTTCAGATAACTCAGCCTCGATGTGGGTCCAGTCTGAACTGATGTTTTGTGTCTGTTTGTCTCTTGCTGAAACTTTAGCCCATGACTCAGTGTGCTCAAGATGTCCCATTTATCAAGGAAGAGGTTATTGGGAATTGCTGTGTATTTAATTCAAGACAGTTTTTTTACTATGTTAAAATTCTGGGTATGATTGTCAAAAATAACCCAGATCTATTTGGAATTAATACAATTCACCAAAAATCACAAAGTGAAAGAATATCATGTAAAAACAATTAATCTTTAATATTATACTCACTCATCAAGCTGAAACAGTAGAGAATGGCACTAGCAATGTTCAAATCAAATTTTTATCATGTGAACATAAAATTAAGGTTGAACCACTGATGTCACATGGACTATTTTAACAATGTCCTTTCTACCTTTCTGGGTCTTGAACGTAGTAGTTGCGTTGCTGTCTATGAAGGGTCCAGAAGCTCTCGTATTTGATCAGAAACATCTTAATTTGTGTTCCAAAAATGACAGAAGGTCTTACGGAACAACATGAGGGTGAGTAAATAATAGCAGAATTCTCATTTTTGGGTAAACAATTCCTTTAAGTCTTCAGTGTATGCTGTCTAAAGGCATCCTGGGGATGTAATTATTTTCAATGTTGAAGATGCCCTCTCAGCACACCCATAAAGATGATAGGAAAACCATGCATATTCGAATGGCATTCTCTCTGTCTTAGGGTGACTGTTATTTTAGCATGGCCTCAATGGATAAATTGGTTAAAATACAAAAAAACAACTATGCAACTATCCTGATCCAAACAACACCCATAAACACAATATTGGATGAGACAACTCTTCTGTAAAGAATTCCGTTGTTTTGAAAAGGTTGTTGACTTAAAGGACACATGATATGGATATGTGTTTATTGTGAGCAAAACTTCCGTCTAGAGAAAATCAGTCCCAGCTGAGCCCTTTAAAACTCCCATGTTCTGCCAGAAAGAGCAGGAATCTTCGACTAGCTCTTCCTGTTTCTCAGCAACCGTAAATCAGATCCCATTGGGCTGGTGTTTCCAAAGTCACAGTTACCCTGGAGTGGGTCAAAGCTTTTGCCAAATCTTAGCTTTTAGCATCACTTCCACAACTCTAATGGCAAGGCAGGCATCACTATAATACAGTAGATGTGCCCTGAAGATTCCAAATAAAATATTGCCTTGCATTTCCCACAAAGGGACATAAATTCATAAATTCATAAATTAATTGTGACATTTCAAAAACATAGCTCTAAATCATCCATTTATCACTTTTTCACAATGCAAGAACACAGTGCCCTGAAGATTCCAAATAAAATATTGCCTTGCATTTCCCACAAAGGGACATAAATTCATAAATTAATTGTGACATTTCAAAAACATAGCTCTAAATCATCCATTTATCACTTTTTCACATAATTTCTGAATTACAGACTTTGCAATAAGGAGTCTGACCCAATTTTGATGTCTTGCCCCATCATGGAAAAACTCAGCAAGACTGCTTTCTTGGAAGACAAGACCAACCCCTTTCAAATATGTGCTGAAACAACTCAGGATGAATGACAACTGCATGTCTGCCAGACTTTGTCTCCTAAACACCCTGAAGGATGCCAAGACTCCTTGTATGTCTTTGAACTGGCATCGATCAGCTTTGAATGCAAAACTGCCAGAACGAATGTTTGCGGACTAGCTTTGTGGTGTGCATTAACCACTGGAAAAGTACGCACATAAAAAGAATTAAATGACAAAACCAGCTGCTGTTTACCCAAGAAATGTTTACCCTCATTTGTATAAGCAATTGAATGCCAACAGCCAAACATTGAAGGCCGCTCTTTCTTTGCTCTGATGAGTCAGGAAGATGTGTCTGAGCAAGACTTCTACACTACATGGACCTTAACCAATACCAGCCGCAAAAACTGACCCAGATTTTAGGAGACATGTGTCCTTAAAGGCAAATTTCCACTAATGGGGCCTATTTAGAGACATGAAGAACACAAGTTACAACCGTACCAGGGTAGCATGCTGGCATTGCAAATGAGCAAAGATCATCTTCAAATGATCTTTTCAGTGCATTGACATGCATTCCTTTTTATTGAGAGAGGAATGTTGCCAGCAGGGCTTCCCAAATTACTTTAAAGGGGAATTTCAGACGGAACAATCGGACCCAAATTAAGTTGGATCCAGCCAACTAATTCACACTAATTGTTTTAGGCCAGGCATGTGAATGTGCAGTGGCTTCAAAAAGTATTTGGACAGTTTTGCCACAATTTAAATGTCCCAGTTTAATTGACATCCTCAAACTAGATGCTAGAACTTTAACTTCCATTTTTGCATCATTTTTGCAATGCATTTTAATTAACAGGCATGGAAGTGTTTTTTATTGGATGCATGAAGATAGTTCATACTTCAACGCTACTTTTTAAAGAACATTTTGCTTGAAAAAGTAGCTTATGCTATTTGTTTAAAATGATACATCTTTGTTTGATATAGTATTTTGTACCTATTTTAATGTTGACTGCAGAGGTGTTCTTATTATGGGGATGTTATTATTAAAATCTTCAAACTCAAAGTTAAAATAGAAAATTATTAAACACAAATGTGTAAAGTCTAAAGAAGTTGCATATGTGCTGATATGTCCTCTTTTTCTTTCTTTTTTTTGTGAAATTGGCTAAAATGTACCGCTTTTGGCTTTGTTTTCTAACTGACATACTCTCTACAGTCCTTTTTGTTCTGCTTTGACTGTTCTCTGTAGATTCCACTTTCTGAAACGCTACAGTGACAGTCATGGCCAAAAGATTTGGCAGTGACATAAATTTTGTGTTTTGCAAAAGTTGCTGCCTTAAGCTGTTGTGGTGTTCATTCACATTGTTTCTAGATTATTGTGTAGAGTGATCAGATGCATTTTAAATAATTGCTAAAAGCTTTATTGGCCAAAAATATGAACTTTTCACAAAAACAAAACAAATTTCACTGTTTTTTTATCCTAGCTAACACTGAGCTAACATTAATTGACTAATCATATCAGCAGCACATGTGAAATGTGAATGAGTACTAGTCAGGTGAAATCACTATCATAATAATTAGATTGTAAGAGCAGACTGATTGCTATAAAAGGAAGGAAGAAGCGGTTCCAATCATTGTGTTCTTGTTAGCAATGGTTACCTACAAAGAAACACATGCAGCCATCATCGCTTTGCATCAAAATGGCCTCACATGCAAGGAAATTGCAACAAAGAATATTGCACCTGAAAGAACCATTTACCGGATCATCAAGAACTTCAAGGTAAGTCTTTAGGACGTCCCAGAATGTCCAGAAAGTGACAGGACCGTCTCCTCCTGAGGAGTCAGCTACGGAATCGTGTCACCTGCAGTGCAGAGCTTGCTCAGGAATGGCAGCAGGTTGGTGTGAGAGCATCTGCTCGCACAGTGAGGCCAAGGCTTTTGGACAAAGGCCTGGTGTCAAGAAGGGCAGCAAAGAAGCCACTTTGAAAAACGTCAAGGACAGACTGAAGTTCTGCAGGAAGTACAAGGATTGGACAGCAGAAGACTGGTGCAAAGTTATTTTCTCTGATGAAGCTACTTTCCCTCTGTTTGGGACATCTGGAAAATCGATTGTTCCTGTGGTCAGTCCTCAAAAGGCGAGTGGACAAGCAGAAGCCCACAAGTTGTGATCACTCCGAGAACTAATAAGGCAAGAATGGATCGCCATCAGTCAGGATTTGGCCCAGAAGCTAATATCCAGCATGCCAGAGCGAATTGCAGAGGTTATGAAGAACAAGGGTCAACACTGTAAATATTGACTCATTATATATTTTTTGCCAATACAAGCCTTTAGAACTTTTGATATGCGTATATGCGTTTTTCAGAATACTATAGAAACATGTGGAAAAATTATCTACAAATACTGAAGCAGCAAACTTTGCAAAACACAAAATTTATGTCACTGACAAAACTTTTGGCCATGACTGTACAACTGGTCACGAAAGTAGTTTGTCCAATCGCGTTTGAGCAATAGCACTCAGGCACTGTACATAATCGACCGATGCCCAAACTACTTTTCAGTCATTTACCTTCAGCAAGTATGAAAACAATACAAAAGCAAAAGCCAAACCCAGACATTTTAGGAAATGTAGAAATCCCGGCCAGGACAAAGAGGATGTTTGGTCACTCTAAAATTAAGAAAAATAAAGAAATTCGCATGCTCAGACTGTCATCAAACATCCCATCAGTCTTAAACACAACTGCAGACAGCTGTACATCTCAGCTGGCATTTTGAGACCGTTTAATGACAGGGGCTTCTCCTGAGACTGCAGTAAATTAAAAAGCACACAGTATTGTCATTATCTAATTAAATATGCATTCATTTGCATGCATTTCTTGAGCAAAAATTTGACATTTGAAAAAAGCCAGGTTCTTGTTCACATTCTTGTTTTAATTTGTTGACATTTTAGAGTTGAAGGTTCTTTTTTATCACTTGATAAATCAAAAATACTGTCAACAGCCATTAAATATTATATATTATATACCATACTTTAAAGAGTAAAATATTATATAAATCAGGTAAATGTTATATGAACAAACCCCTCTGTTAAAATCGTCAGAATATTGAAAATCTATAATAAATCAGTAAAGTTTGGTGTATGTATGTTTGGTGTATGTGCAGATTCCAGGCTCAGTGCATTAAAAAAATAGATTTTGATAGAATGACCTTTAAAGATAGGTATTTTAATTGAAATCTACAGACAAAAATAGATAACGTGTGAATGAGTGTGAAAATGAGATTAACACTGTTTTCTCTCCACTAGTCTGAAAAAAAGAAAGTTATAAAAGCAAAATAGCCTACAATTTTAAAATTGACTCGTGACTGGAAGAACTGGAATGTAGTTTCCAAATAAACCCAAACTTCAAACTGAAGCTATAAACTGCTCAAATCAAGCGGATTATTCATATCTGCTAAATAGAAAGTGCTTGTGTGCCAGTCACTGCATGTGGAATCTGCATCAAACATAACCGAGTAATTCACTCCATTTGTATGTGGCTTCATAAAAACAGACTATATAACAAAGACTGAGTACATAATTAGGTCTACGGTGAATTTTCACTCTATTTTCTGCTGAATTCAAAGTGCTATGCACAGCAAAAATAGGAGCACATAAACTATACTTGTAGATCTGTTTCTGTGGCGCTGCTACGCAGTGACTCAATGCTTATGCATGCAGCCTGAATGAATACTGTAACATAAAAAAAATGTATATATATATATATATATATACACACATATACATATACACACACACATTTTTTTTTTATTGTAGGGATGCACCGAAATGAAAATTCTTGGCCGAAGCTGAAACCGAACAAAATGCTGAAATGAGCATATTGTTGGGTGCTTAAATGCAGATGCAAGACACAGGCCTAATGGCACTTTTCCACTGCATGGTACGGCACGGTACGGTTCACTTTTGGGGGGTTTTCCACTGGGTACAGTACCTGGTACCTGGTACTTTTTTTAGTACCACCTCGGTTGAGTTTCCAATGGCGCTTTTCCACTGCGTGGTACGACTCGGCTCGGCACGGCTCAGTACGGCACGGCATGGTTCGGCTTGGCACAGTTTGCATTTCCACTGCAGTTCAGTACCGCTTTAGAGAGGGGGCGGGATTATTCACATGTCGTTTTTTTAGTTGCGCCACCTCTACTACCACGACTCCTAAAAAAACCTTTTTCATTCCGCGTCGCCCCATCAAGCTCTCGCTGGATCTGCTCCTCTGCTATCAACGAGAGGAACGTCTGTTCTTCCGCAACAGACAACAAAACTTTTTGGTTGTTAAAAAAAGGTGCGCCCGTTCAAAACAGTTGCGTTCGATCCTTCGCTGGCTGTGCTGATTTAAATCTAGCGGTTCTTTTGTGTTTGTGTCGCAAGTTTAGTGACGCAGGTAGTGACGAACCTCTCCGGCCAATCTGTGATCAGCAGAGTTTTCACGTCACGTTTTGGTAACAGTACGGTTCACTTGGAACCCCAACCGAGGTGCTACTAAAAAAAGTACCAGGTACCAGGTACTGTACCCAGTGGAAAACCCCCCAAAAGTGAACCGTACCGTGCCGTACCATGCAGTGGAAAAGCGCCA
>NW_015505422.1:548116-579468 GCF_001515645.1 Sinocyclocheilus grahami
TTTCCACTGCAGTTCAGTACCGCTTTAGAGAGGGGGCGGGATTATTCACATGTCGTTTTTTTAGTTGCGCCACCTCTACTACCACGACTCCTAAAAAAACCTTTTTCATTCCGCGTCGCCCCATCAAGCTCTCGCTGGATCTGCTCCTCTGCTATCAACGAGAGGAACGTCTGTTCTTCCGCAACAGACAACAAAACTTTTTGGTTGTTAAAAAAAGGTGCGCCCGTTCAAAACAGTTGCGTTCGATCCTTCGCTGGCTGTGCTGATTTAAATCTAGCGGTTCTTTTGTGATTGTGTCGCAAGTTTAGTGACGCAGGTAGTGACGAATCTCTCCGGCCAATCTGTGATCAGCAGAGTTTTCACGTCACGTTTTGGTAACAGTACGGTTCACTTGGAACCCCAACCGAGGTGCTACTAAAAAAAGTACCAGGTACCAGGTACTGTACCCAGTGGAAAACCCCCAAAAAGTGAACCGTACCGAGCCGTGCCGTGCCGTACCATGCAGTGGAAAAGCGCCACAAGTGAACCGTACCGTGTAAACTTTGCTGATCACGGATTGGCCAGAGAGAATCGTCACTACCTGCATCACTGAACTTGTGACACAAACACAACAGAACCGCTAGATTTAAATCAGCACAGCCAGCGAAGGATCAAACTGTTTTGAACAAGCGCACCTTTTTTAACAACCAAAAAGTGGCTGTTTCGTTTGTCTGTTGAGGAAGTACAGACGTTCCTCTCATTAATAGCAGAGGAGCGGATCCAGCGAGAGCTTGATGGGGAGATGCGGAATGAAAAAGTTTTTCAGGACTCGCGGCAATAGAGGAGGCGCAACTATAACGACACGTGAATAATCCCGCCCACTCTAAAGCGGTACTGAACTGCAGTGGAAACGCAAACCGAGCCGAGCTGTGCCGTGCCGAGCCGAGTCGTACCACGCAGTGGAAAAGCGCCATAAGTGCACTACATCCAACAAGCTGTCTAAAACAAGGTCAACAAGTTCCTCAAGCTGTTTTTGGGATGTGTAATGATGTTGATTTAGGCTGCAATGTTCTCTCTGGTTTGAGGAATTGGCTAATTTAGTGGGAATAAGAAAATAAGAATCAGATTAGATCGAAAAGCACATTGAGCAACCCTGAGAAAGAACAGGTATAAACCAAAGCCACTGGAAGGCAAGCCTGCGACCTTTAGGCAAAAAAAGCGTAACGGCTAATGCTAATGCTGTGGCCATAGATATGTATTGGCGGTATGTAAGGAAGGAGACCAGAGGCCACTGTATGATTAGCTGAGGTGTTTCATGTGATCCAAGTTAGCTGTTATGCTTTTCCCAATGGTAATTAATACAGACCCTCTCATCTCCCAATAGTAAGAAAATCTCTGTATAAGTGCAAACAGGGCCGCCCTTAGGCCAGTGCAACTGGTGCGGCCATACCGGGCCCAGCAGCGAACGAACTGCGGGCGAACCCAGCCCCTTTGGTTTTCTAGAGAGGGGATACATTGAGAGCCTTTTGACATTGTAAATAATCCATAATGAGTTTGAAAATGACTTCCATCCAAAAATAACCAGACAAACAAGAGGGTTGCTGTAACAACCCTGCAGCATATTTAGAAACAGCCTGAACATTTCCCATGTCTGTCCTGTCATATCATTTTAAACAGGAAGAGGAATTCTGATATGGAATTCTCAGTGGTGACAGAGACATGAACCAATCCAACAAAGTCTGGCATGAAACTCAAGCTGAAAAGAATATGAGGCAGTTACCCAATATAAATTATTCACAGTACAGCAGTGACTAAGCCGAACCTGAGCCAGAGAGGAAGGGGAAGTTATGCATGAGAGTCCGGAGAGGAATTACAGAGACGTGGCACTGCTGTCTGCCAGCACAAAAGCCTGTAACTGGTACCAAACCCCAACAAACAGTATTGCCATGCATATTGTTAAGTAAATCCTGCACCACTTGCGATCATAAGTTTCTGGGTCAGTGCTGCCTATATATATTAGGTAAATAAATCTGAATTATCTAACTACATATGCAATTTTTTAACCACTATACTATTACCTGAAGATATTATGTGCCCATGACAATTTTAACATATTTGATAATATTTTAGATAAAGCTTGTATATACTGTTGATTATGAAATTGGTAGTTTTGGTCCTGGATGCTGATTGGTCAGTACAGCATTCGAGCTGCACTAAAATACATGACATATTTACACCTACTGTACAACATGAAACCATCTACTGTGTATCTCTCTATGCAGCACTCAGAAAGGAAACTGTTACTGTATATGTTCTAGTGGAAGGATGACACTTCACAATTGTTCAAAGAAAATTTGCATCTGTAATATTTTTATGTAGAAACCACTTTATAAAAGCATTAAGGCATTTGAGACTGCGGTGTAATGTAAATATAGTCACTCTGTTGTATAGAATATAGACTTTTGCACCTTATTTTTAAAAAAGATACTGTTCAGGATTTACAATTAAATTGTAATGCTTTACATAAATATTTGATCATACTTTATCATACTTGCCTATGCAAGGTTAAACCTATAATGCTTTATAAAGCATTATCATTATTGCATTATAATGCACTATAACATGATATACAACACAATATTTGGTGTCGTTCATATGTAATGCACTATTTTTTGTAGGCATAACCATTTTTTGAAGACATAACCATTATGATTCATTACTTTATAACTATAAAACATGCAACTCATTATATGTGTAATTAAAATGAATTATGAAAGCACTGGAAACATCCATACTTTAACAGTATGTGTAACTTTTTTGTGCAAAATTACATTTTCCACTTTTTTACATTAGAGTGTAATTTAATGTTATATGAGCAACTCTAATCAAACCCTTGTCAAAATGGTCTCTTCATGTTTTTTTCTGACTCTGCCTGGGTGTGGATCCAGGCTTGTTTAGTAGAGCAATTCACCATGGCTTATCTGGATCTGTCTCTCTTCCTGGTACAGAAGTGCCTTCCTTTAAAACAGGGTCATTATCCTCAGAGCCAAGAAAAGCCTATTTCTGCCTGCTTCTATGCTTACTCTGGGGGGGCATGTTATCAATCTCTTGAAAATGAAAGCTGAAAATGAAAATCTCTTGCGTGACTGATCTTGAGTGCTCATCTGAGTATGTCACAAAAATATGGTGCATTCAAGCCATGTCAGAAATACCATATTCATGAGTTGAATGCACATGAAGTCGTGATTGCAAGTGGGACATTCTGAACTTTCTTTGAGCCCAGAGTTTCCGAGTTGAGGGCATGTCAGTGGGAAAATATGGCAGACGCAATAGATGCAGCATTTGTATTGACTGTAAATTAGTAAATTAATGATTATTTTTAATTACTACCTAAGTCACATGTACAAAATATGATAGTATTGTACAATTATGGAAGAATATGTAACAATTCGATTCACAGTACCTTCATGAATTAAATAAAAACATTAAAAAAGCATAAAACACACCTGATGCACATACTTATATGTTGCTAAGCTAAATATGTGATACTCTTATAAGCATTAAATTCATAGCACACAAAAAAAATGGGAAAAACTGTCAATTGTTTGTAATAGATTGTTTTTAGCAAAATTTTTGGTATTAAATGTTATTTATTGAATTTACATTTTTCTTGATTCATCCATCATCTTGGATGGATTTTTCCACTGAGCTTGCCCTGATAGCACACATACATCTCGGAGACGTCTATTTGACGTCTGCATTTATATCTGCAAGACATATTTTTTAGAGAGTTCTGCAATACGTCTATAGGACGTTTCCTTTTAGATGTCAAATAGACGTCTGTTAGATGTCTTTAAGATGTTTATGATTTAGAATGTATGTAAAACTGACATCTGAAAGACGTCTGTCAGACGTTTGTAGACAGCATATTCTTTCTAGATCAAGAGACCTTTAACAAACATCTTGCAGACGTACATGTGCTATCTGGGTTGCTATGTATTATGAGTTTGGTTACTCCGTGAAGGATGCATCTAATGCTGCCCTAGAATTTGGATAAAAGAAGGTACAGTATGATGCCCTAAAATCTTACCTATGCAGGGTTCTCACTAGATGTTGGAACAAACTGAGTCTTAGTTTATATGTGGTATCCAAAAGAGCTGAGTGTGACATACTATACGGACAGGTACTTACCGGAGCGTCTATCTTGATGAGAGCGATGTCTGCTTTCTCATCTACGTCTTTGATTTTGGCTTCATAGGTGGCGCCGGACTTAAGCTCCACCTTCACCCGGTGTTTGTTGGCTACCACGTGGGCATTGGTTACAATCAGGCCATCTTCAGACACCACGAAGCCAGAGCCGCTGGCCACCGCCACTTCCCGCTTGGTGAAAATCATTCTAAGAAAGAAAAGTGAAGAACTTCTCGAGGAGCAACCTTTTCATAATACCGTAAGACAACTTTCCACAGAGGAACGGCTAAGAATGATGGTTGCTCAACATTCTTGATTTGACTATATTTTCCAGCTAGATTTCAGACGAAGGAGGAACTTCCTCTGACAAGTGATTTGTGGAAAACATGACGGTTGTTCTCCAGATTTTTTTTACCGCAGTGCTCAATTTCAACAGCCTAAAATTGAGGTTGGTTGTTTTCTACATTCCACAAACTGTGTCTTATGCAATGATAAAGATATTGTGATAGATATTCAATCTATATTCAAGTGAAAAAACATAAAACTTGATACTTTATAACAATGTTATTCTACAATGAGGATAAAGCTTAATGGATCATGCCATAAAAATAATTTTTACGACGCGCTTGACACTTAAACAAACAGCATGATTTATCTATGAGGATCATGTTCCTGGAACAACATCTTTGTCAATTAATCATAGATCAACCTCTCAACCATCTCCAAAAATCTGAGAGAAATTATTAGCTGAGAAGAATGATGTTTTAGGGCCAATATGGATGCAATCTCGCATACATGGAAGAAGTAATTCTATTTATATTGATGATAGAGGGCTAATAAAAGACAAAACCAGACGGAATATCTGTTTTTGCCCTGTGCTGACTCTTAAAGATGGCAGTGAAAGAGTATGAGAACAAAATAAAAATTTATCAAGTTCACTTTCAAAAATAAATGTTCCAAAAGGGTGTTTTTGCAGAGCTCTCATCCATCCTCGGCTCCTCAAAGAACCTTTCAAAGAACCAGTTCTTAAAGGAACCTTTCATTTTCTTGTGTGATGTTCTATTTTAATAATCTAAAAAACTTTTAAAGAACTTTTTGTGCAATGGAAAGTTTCCACTGATGTTAAATGTTCTTCATGGAACTATAGATACCAATAAGTGTCAAAGATAGTCCTGATAAACATGTCCTCTCTGAGACATGTGATTACTGATTAATGGAGTGTGTGATTCAGGATACATACTTGCGGAACAGCTCAATGTGAACCACAGCTGGAGCGATCTTCTCCACCACATCAGCAATGAAGTTATATCTGTGCCGGAGGCTATCTGGATTATCCTCGTGGCCTGGAGAACACATGGCAAACAAAGAGTAAAATTAAACCAATATGGTACAGGAAATAAACTGTATAAAATTAAACCAAATTATAGAGTGCAGATAATTCTAATTGTATATCATTATTTATTCCAGAACTGGATTACGGATTGGGTCAGAGTGTCAGTTGTGCAACAGGGTCCTCAGTGCTAATGTTAGCAAGCTTCCTTATTTATTTATTTATTCAGTTCACCCTCGTCTCTTAAAGCAGGGTCTGCTACTATTTTCTTAATGATATTTGTCTAGTGGCCTCGCAGGAGCATGATATAGAATTGATTTATTTCCTAGCATCAAGATAAGGTAAAAAGAATTAAAATGTAAAGATTTATTTAATATTAAGTCGCATAGTGAAAAAGGTTTAAAACATCACAGGGAGCAAATGTTTTAATCCGTAGCTTTTTCAGTGCTCACCTAATAAAAAGCAAGTCGTCCCTTTTTTAGACACATTTTTCCAAATTGAGACTGATTTGGTGAAAAATTATAAACGGTTTAACAACGCACTGTTAATTTTATGATTTTGGAAGTAAAAACTAATAACCATTAAATTATTAATTATTGCATAACTAATAAACAATTGAACATACAAGCATCACATAATACCAAAAATCTTGTTGTAGTATCTTTTACTGTGATTTTTTTTAAAACCATAAGTTAACAGGATATTTTGTAGAGTACTTACCTAAAATGGACATGACATTTTGATTTGAATGGAAATTGCTTTATTATTTAATCGAAATGAGAGATCAGTGAGCTACGGAAAACATGAAACTAGCACAGCTAGGAATGTCTTGCAAGGAGACAAGTGCAAGTTTTTAGCGTCGTTATACAAAAATATCTGACCACAGAATTCCATGATTGCTTAAACAGGACAAAGCAGCTATTCTGGAGAAAGTTTTTCATTAGAATTGTTCCACACCAGCAGACCTAATCTTGCTTATAAAACAGCAAAATAAAAGAGACGAATGTGAGTTTTTGAGAAACAGGGTTCAACTCGTCTAGAAAATGATACATCCTTAGATAGAAAGTGCTTATAAAACTTGGATCTGAGTCAAAACCTTTTATAACTTTGCACATGTAACACTATTTTTAACTTGTATAACCCTTCTTTCACAACATCTGCATGCAAGCACATCTGCACTGCCCCCTTGTCCATGTTAGGTAGCGTGCTATTTGTTTCTTCCCTAAGGGTCTGTGTACAGCTCTATGTATCCACTGTTTGAAATCCCCAGTGATAAACAGCACCTTGACCCAAAACACCAAGACTTTTATGGCCTTTTTTTTCATTTCTGGGAGGTTTGCTGCAATAGTGAATGCTCGACTATTTGGGTTGTAAAAAAGAGCAATTACCATAATGCAACACAGATGGGTAAAGCCTAATTACACAATTGCCAAACCAAATACCACCTACAATATGAGTGTGGAACTAACAAATCATCTATACCTCGCTGTTTTTTGCTATAATAAATAATATCAGATGCTAAATTCATGGGAAACGTCTTTACTTAATGTCACTTGACAACCTCTGGGAGAGGGAAAAAAATCTAAGTTTCTAAGTTGAAAATTGGTTGTGAATAGGAATTACATTTTACTCAGTGGTGTATAAAGTAGTTTAAAGCCATACTCAAGTAAAAGTACAGATATCTTACCAGAAAATTACTTTGGTAGAAGTTGAAGTAACCGTTTAGAATATTACTCAAGTAAAAGTCTTAAAGTATGTAATATTTATTGTACTTAAGTACGAAAAGTATTTTTTTAATCTTAAACGTATTTAAGTATTGAAAGTAAAAGTACAAGTAAATGCAAAATGGAAAAGAAGCTAATACATATATATTTAAAAAAAATCATACACAGCTTGAGTAGCAAGATTGTGTTCAGTTTTAACTCTTTCTTCCATTTTGTATTTTTGGGTAAGAATAAGAAGCACTTCTTCCGGTACTTAGTGTCTTTCATTCCAACATAAGAAAACATTTCTGGAATCTGCATCTGAAATAGCATTTAGATGTATTTACACAGTTTAATGTATCGCAGAGGGGACATGGATGCATTTAAGCTGCAGTTACAGATGGATAAATAGGCCTAATATTTAGTTTTTACATAAAACATTGAATACTGTTATTTGAAATGATATTAAAACATAAAAAAATGTCGAAATGTGAAATTAAAACCGCCAGTAGGTGGCAGCAAGTGACTGTTAATGAGTGAGTCATTGAGATTCAACCGATTCGTCCAAACGGCTGATTCATTCAGAAACAAAGTATTTAACTGTATTAATGAGTGAATCACTGAATCATTTATTCAACCGATTTGTTCAAAAAGCTGATTCATTCAATAAGTAAACACTGTGACGCAAAACAGTGCTGTGATATTCGTTTGGAACTAATTTCGTTGGCAAAATTGAGCAAAAACAAGCAATATTATGTCTAAAATGTAAGTCACTTATTGCTAACTTTACTGAACTTGTATAAAATGATTATTATATTTGTTATGATGCTAATATCTGCAGAAAAACTGTACTCTTTGTGTGATATAGATTAACTATATTAAATTATATAAATATAAAAAGCATACAGAAGCATTTTTTAATTTTGAGTTTTAATAGACTAATAAATCACGTGCGTGCACTCTTGTGTGTGATTTGGCGATAGATAATGTCAGATCGCACATCACAACACTTACCATATTATCGCAGAATATATATTGTATATCGCAGACCCCAGACTCGACTTGAGTGGAAAATGAAATCATCTGCGAATGTGCGCGTGCTTGTTTGCACATGAGCAAAGGTGTTTTTATGAGTCTAACTTGCAAATGCCAGACCACTGATTCGTCAAACCTGCTTTCCTGAAGTCCGTGTTCTTCTGACTTCTGACTATTTTGTAGTAAGTAACGAATATGCTTCTGGGAAATGTATCGGAGTAAAAGTATAAATTTTAATTAGGAAATGTAGTGGAGTAAAAGTTGGCTGAAATATAAAAACTCAAGTAAAGTAGCCTACAGATACTCCCAAAAAATACTTAAGTACTGTAACGAAGTATTATTACTTTGTTACTTTACACCACTGATTTTACTATTGTAGAAACAGGCTGGTAAAAACATATTTGTAGGCTTATATAACTGATTGCCATTCCCTCTAGCATATCCCATCATGACTCTGGAATCTTGATAATGGAATAGTTTTTCCTCCCTCATAATATGGCTGCACATCTGTAGAGGGTTTAGCACGTTTAAAGCAAGAGAACATTTCATTTGTTATGTCATAGCTGGCACAAAATCTAACACATTTGTGCAACCCACATACGAGTCATGTTTTATGTGAAAAGTACAAGTAATGATTCTATAGACTCCAGGGACATGTGGAAAGGTCAGGAAATGGCCACATGAACATCTGCTCCATGCGAGTGAAATTTTATTACCTTAGAATCTGAAATCTGAAAGTGTGCATATCGAGGGATGAGAACCAGAAGGGCGTAAGTGACATTTTGGGTGAAATGGAGATATATATATCAAATGAAAGCTCTTGATGTGCTCTTTCTACTGCCAAAAGGACACAAGTGAATTCCTAATAATTTTGGAGTTATTCATTAGAAACCAAAAGACTTAACTCTGAACATACTAAGCCTGTTGGTTTTTATTTTGGCCCTCCTGTAGAGTTGGTGAAATGTCACTTATGCCTTTCTGGTTCTCACCCCTTGATATGATGCCTTGTAATACTGGCTCACAATTGTTATGTATTTTATGTTGTTATGGGATGTCTGAGATGCCCTCCTAGCTGATTTTGAAATATTATAATTAGTTCTGAGCACTTACAGTAAACGAATAAGCAAAGTCATATTTAAAAGTGGGAAACTCTGAATTCTAGATATTGCACAAGTTGAAAGGCATAAGTTGATTTGAAATATGGCGGGAACACTGATCTACTACTGGTCAAAAGTCTCTTATGCTCTCCAAGGCTGCATTTATTTAATCAAAAATACAGAATATAACAATTTAAAAGAACCAAGCACCAAATCAGCATATTAGAATGATTTACAAAGTATTATGTGACACTGAAGACTGGAGCAATGGCTGCTGAAAGCTCAAAGTTCTTTGCCATCACAGAAATAAATAACATTTGAAAATGTATTAAAATAGAAAACAGCTCTTGTAATTACATTACAATAATAGTACTGTTTTTACATTATTTTTGTTCAAATATGCAGCCTTGGTAAGCATAATGGACTTATTTCAAAAGCAAAACAAAAAAAGTCTTAATTATTACAAACTTTTAGCCCATCAGGTATATAGATTATAACATATTTCTATAATCTATATATAGAGATCAGTGAGCATATCTGTAGTGTATCATGCAAAATTAATCACTCAACTTTTTGAAAAAGTTAAAGTTTGCTTTATGTAACAAAAACAGTTGTGATACCACATGTAAATATGTGATAGAGATATGTTGCAATAACTAACGCTCAATTCTGAGATACATGCACTGTGATTTGGCGATAGATAATGTCAGATCGCACATCACAACACTTACCATATTATCGCAGAATATATATTGTATATCGCAGACCCCAGACTCGACTTGAGTGGAAAATGAAATCATCTGCGAATGTGCGCGTGCTTGTTTGCACATGAGCAAAGGTGTTTTTATGAGTCTAACTTGCAAATGCCAGACCACTGATTCGTCAAACCTGCTTTCCTGAAGTCCGTGTTCTTCTGACTTCTGACTATTTTGTAGTAAGTAACGAATATGCTTCTGGGAAATGTATCGGAGTAAAAGTATAAATTTTAATTAGGAAATGTAGTGGAGTAAAAGTTGGCTGAAATATAAAAACTCAAGTAAAGTAGCCTACAGATACTCCCAAAAAATACTTAAGTACTGTAACGAAGTATTATTACTTTGTTACTTTACACCACTGATTTTACTATTGTAGAAACAGGCTGGTAAAAACATATTTGTAGGCTTATATAACTGATTGCCATTCCCTCTAGCATATCCCATCATGACTCTGGAATCTTGATAATGGAATAGTTTTTCCTCCCTCATAATATGGCTGCACATCTGTAGAGGGTTTAGCACGTTTAAAGCAAGAGAACATTTCATTTGTTATGTCATAGCTGGCACAAAATCTAACACATTTGTGCAACCCACATACGAGTCATGTTTTATGTGAAAAGTACAAGTAATGATTCTATAGACTCCAGGGACATGTGGAAAGGTCAGGAAATGGCCACATGAACATCTGCTCCATGCGAGTGAAATTTTATTACCTTAGAATCTGAAATCTGAAAGTGTGCATATCGAGGGATGAGAACCAGAAGGGCGTAAGTGACATTTTGGGTGAAATGGAGATATATATATCAAATGAAAGCTCTTGATGTGCTCTTTCTACTGCCAAAAGGACACAAGTGAATTCCTAATAATTTTGGAGTTATTCATTAGAAACCAAAAGACTTAACTCTGAACATACTAAGCCTGTTGGTTTTTATTTTGGCCCTCCTGTAGAGTTGGTGAAATGTCACTTATGCCTTTCTGGTTCTCACCCCTTGATATGATGCCTTGTAATACTGGCTCACAATTGTTATGTATTTTATGTTGTTATGGGATGTCTGAGATGCCCTCCTAGCTGATTTTGAAATATTATAATTAGTTCTGAGCACTTACAGTAAACGAATAAGCAAAGTCATATTTAAAAGTGGGAAACTCTGAATTCTAGATATTGCACAAGTTGAAAGGCATAAGTTGATTTGAAATATGGCGGGAACACTGATCTACTACTGGTCAAAAGTCTCTTATGCTCTCCAAGGCTGCATTTATTTAATCAAAAATACAGAATATAACAATTTAAAAGAACCAAGCACCAAATCAGCATATTAGAATGATTTACAAAGTATTATGTGACACTGAAGACTGGAGCAATGGCTGCTGAAAGCTCAAAGTTCTTTGCCATCACAGAAATTAATAACATTTGAAAATGTATTAAAATAGAAAACAGCTCTTGTAATTACATTACAATAATAGTACTGTTTTTACATTATTTTTGTTCAAATATGCAGCCTTGGTAAGCATAATGGACTTATTTCAAAAGCAAAACAAAAAAAGTCTTAATTATTACAAACTTTTAGCCCATCAGGTATATAGATTATAACATATTTCTATAATCTATATATAGAGATCAGTGAGCATATCTGTAGTGTATCATGCAAAATTAATCACTCAACTTTTTGAAAAAGTTAAAGTTTGCTTTATGTAACAAAAACAGTTGTGATACCACATGTAAATATGTGATAGAGATATGTTGCAATAACTAACGCTCAATTCTGAGATACATGCACTTGAAGGCAGCATTATATGTGTTAATATTACCTATCTATGAATATCACACCTCATTATGATTGCATGTAAGACTAATAATAACCTTTCATAATTTGTATAGCTCTATTACCATTCAGTCTAGAGTGCAACTACTGTCATGTTTGACTGAGGTTCTTATTTATGAATGCAGTCACAAGCTGTTTAAAACCTCCTCAACCATCAGAAATAAATGCCTCCTGATCTCCCAAATCTTTTGTGATGTTTTCCTTGATAACCCATCTGGAGAAAAACTTATTTATGTATTTATTTTTGCATAAGAAGTCCTATTTTCTGGACACAGGACTGGTGAATTTTTTAAATGAAAATTACTTTGGGATGTCTGTAGACTTTCTCAATACTCTATTGATTATGAAACAGCTGTACACATCTGTTAGATGTTTATATACTTTCAAAATAACACTGCATCAAATGACACCCACCCCACAAATGATTACTTCTCCCTTTGTTAGAGTGGAGCAGCTGCATCTGTTGCATGTTTTTACTGGCCATTCAGAACTTGTACTAGCCAAAACAAACATTTCAGAAATACATAATCAAAGTCAGAGCTTAGCCAAGACAAAACATGTCAGAAATAAAACATATTATCAAAGTCGCAGCTTAGATTGAAATAGATTTACCATAAAATCTGATTCTGATCATTGAATTACTTTCAAGTTTATCAGTTTTACGACAGTCAATCATTGTGTGCAAATACCATGAAAATAAAATAGTACCGCCATAAACTGAATTTTGCTTCTCCTGAAAGCTCTACTTCTTTTATAAAACAGCATATATTTCATTGTAAACTCCAAATATAGCTCCAAAATTAATGTTTAATGGTAAACACCCAGGCTTAATGGAAAACGTGCCAAAATGATATTACATTGCTTCTTACAAGTTCCACGGCTTTACTGGTGAAATGTCCAGTTTGTGGCGATGAAAGCTTGTTCAGTTTTACCAAAGCAGATGTACAGAAATCAGGACATGTTTTACTATGCTGGTTGTTGTATATATTGCAGCAGTGACACCAAAATGTTAATACCTTCTCACAAAAGTAACATAAAGTGAGATATGTAAATGTGAGATAACAATGCATTTGCTGAGGCAACCATGCCATTTTAGCTAGATTTTTAAGTCGTTTTGCTCTTCTATAACAACTCATGTTCCTGAGCACTCAGCATTGCGAATTCAACTCTGTACCAGGTGCGCTACTGAGCAAGTTTACTGTGTCAGAAAAGTCACATAATGGAGCTGGTTATGTAATGCAAAAGTTAAAATTTATTCGTTTGCAAATCATGCACCTTGGTAAACACGTTTTGAAGTCATAACATAGTATTTTGCAAGGAACCACATGAAAATATGTCTTCATTAATTGATAATCTACCCCATAATCATTGCTTTTGTGAAAAGGAATAACATTTGTTGGTGTTTTACTGCAACTAGCATTCATTGCAGCATTCATTACAATTCTCAAATGCGTGTTAATTGTTTTTATAAGTGCATCCCAAATCGCGCACTTATGCACTATTCTATTACATTTTGTAGTATAAATAGTGCGAGTAGTGTGTTCACAATGAAAATTCCAAAAAGAAAAAGTGCACTTTAAATACCTGGATGATGCACTTAAATGATGCCCCCCCTACCAAATGTCTTGCCATAGGCTTATTTTTAGTACATTTCTAATTTTAGGCGGTTTCTATAGTGTGATCTTAATGAAATCCCAGTTTGAGGACCTTTCACAATCCCTTCCTGTCTCCTCTACACTGTCCTATCACAATAAAGGCAAAAAAAATCTTTAAGAGTCTTAAACTTGCAGCATTCAATTTACTGTAAAGTGATCAAAATTATATCCATTAGTCATGTAATATCTGGCAACCATAAGTTTAAAGTCTTGACTCAGTAGTCCCAGTCAATGGGGTAACGCATGCCTAAAGCATACCTTCCCTCCCTAATGATTTTCCACATCAGTGGCATTTTGCCTGAACTCAGAACTGCGGTGTCAACATAAGATTCTTAAAATGTCCTTAAAGTTCTTATACTCTGCATGCCACCGGCTGAGATTGGCTTGCGGTATGCTTTTTTCTCTTCTGATGCAAACTCAGCACTTGGGGCAAACCAAAGAGTGTGTGTTAGCTTCACTGCAGCATACAGTAACACCCTTACTTCTTCAGCTTATGTTTGAGACAGACACTATTTATGCTGTCATTTCTGCAGTGAAATCTGTAGTTGTTGAAAATCTACACCACTGATTCTCTTGCTCAATAAATCACCAATTAACTCATAAACTGATGTCTGTGAGCAATTAAAGCCAAATGCCCTATTTTTTTCAGTTTGGGGAATTTCAAAACATGACATCACACATACGCCCTTCATAGATAATTTGGGCGTACAACAATGAAAGTATTTGGGCAAGACCCCTAGACCTCTCATCACAGGGGCAACATATAAGGGTGTTTCTTCAACTACGTCCTCGCGCTGAGACCATACAGCGTAGAGGCACGTCCCCTGGGTGGTGGATAGGGGATCCCTTGTGTGGGTGTACACCGAATAACACCAAAAAATAAGGAATAAGGTGTCGTGAACCAACATGGTCTAAGGGAAGGAACCCTGACAGAAAACCACTGGTCCTCCTAGGAAGGGGGTTGGGCAGCAGGCTAACAACCTTCTCCCATCAAAAAGGATTGTTACCGATACCATGGACATTACAGATAGAAGTAACCAGGGTGAAGCTAAGATGGCCAGTGATGGCAGCAAGACTGCATGGGGTCAAAGCCTTCGGGAATCTCAACGTTCGACGACATCTATAGTAACACCCAAACAAGAACTCTCCATCGGGCACTGGAATGTCAGAAGTATATACAGAGCGGGGGCAGCTTCACAGATTGCCAGAGAGATGGATCAGTACAAGCTGGACCTGCTCAGGATCAGCGAGTGCAGATGGACAGGAGCAGGCAGACAGGAGCTGGTAACAGGACAAACAGTGCTGTATGCAGGAGATGAGGAGCTGTATAAAAGTGGAGTTGCCATACTAGTCAGTAAACAAGCAGGGAAGGCACTGATGGAGTAGACACCTGTCAGCAGTAGGATAATCACAGCAAGATTTTATTCTTGATTCAGGAGACTGACAGTAATCCAGGCATATGCCCCACACAATGAGCGAGCTGATGAGGAGACAGAAAAGTTCTACGAGATGCTGCAGCAGACTGTAGACCAATGCAACAGGCAAGACATAATCATCGTGATGGGGGACTTGAATGCCAAGGTTGGCCAAGATAACAACGGATATGAAAGGATAATGGGCACTCAAGGGCTTGGAGTTAGAAATGACAACGGTGAGAAGGTGTGTGAATTCTGCGAGATCAATGGTCTCATCATAACTGGCACATTATTCATGCACAAGAACATTCACAAAACAACATGAGTATCAGCAGATGGAACGGTGAAGAACCAAATCGACCACCTTATGATCAGCAGGCTGTGGAGGTCCTCCGTCTTGGACACCAAAGTGCAGAGAGGTGCTGATGTGAACAGTGACCATTATTTGGTGAAAACGAGAATCAGGTTGCGACTTAGCACAAACAGGAACCAGAAGAAAGTCAACCCTTGACTGAAGGATGAGGAAACCAGGAAGAAATACACTGATGCAGTCAGAAGTAAGCTGACCAAAATAAAGGATGAGAGTGGTGACAGTGAGGACATAAATGCAATGTGGAAACAGCAGAGGAAGGCTTATGTCGGTGCTGCAGAGGAAGTCCTTGGTTACAGGAAATGGAAGAGTAAACCATGGATGAGTAAGGCAACATGGCAGCTTATTGATGAGAGAAAGGAGATAAAAGGAAAAATCCACAGCACAAAATCTGAAAGAATCAAGGACAGACTCAAAGAAACATACAAGCAGAGAGACAAAGAAGTAAAAAAGAACGTCAGGGAGGACAAAATAAGATGGATGACAGAGAAGGCATAGAGGGCACAAAGCGCAGCAGAAAACGGCAGGCAAAAAGAGCTGTATAAAATAGTGAAAACAACTGAATGGTCAGTGTCACAAGAAGACGGTTTCAGTTAAGAATAAAGATGGGAAACAGGAACAATTAAGCAGGTGGAAAGAGCACTTCCAGGAAGTGCTAAATAGGGAAAGGCCTCTAGAACCACCACAAGATGAAGAGAATGAGAGGGAAGAAACTCTTCAGATTTTAGTAAAAGTGCCTACAAAACAGGAAATCAAGAGGGCAATCCAGTCTATGTGAACTGGCAAGGCCCCAGGGATAGACCAAGTTACAGCAGAGATGATTGGCAGGCTAAAAGAGCTGTATGAAATAGTGTGACACTGACAGGTCAGTGTCACAAGAAGATGGTTGCAGTTAAGAGTAAAGATGGGAAACTGCTGAAGAGGAAAGAAGAATGATTAAGCAGGTGGAAAGAGCACTTCCAGGAAGTGCTAAATAGGGAAAGGTCTCTAGAACCACTACAAGATGAAGAGAATGAGAGGGAAGAAACTCTTCAGATTTTAGTAGAAGTGTCTACAAAACAGGAAATCAAGAGGGCAATCTATTCTATGTGAACTGGCAAGGCCCCAGGGATAGACCAAGTTACAGCAGAGATGATTAAGGCAGACCTGGATGGCTCTTGTAAAGAACTGAAACAAATTCTAGACCGTATCTGGCAGGAAGAAAGAGTACCGGACCAATGGAAACCTACAAGACTGCGGAAATTGGAGAGGGGTGACCCTCTTACCGATAGCCAGCAAAGTGCTTGGGAAGATTTTGATCAGAAGAATTCAGGATGGAGTTGATGGATACCTCCGGAAAGAACAAGCTGGATTTCGGGCCAGAAGGAGCACTGTTGATCAGATCTTCATCCTGCGAAACATCCTGGAACAATGGAATAAGTCAACGAGTGAAACGCCATATTGTACGTTCACTTTGTGGACTTTGAAAAGGCTTTTGATTCCAATGATAGAAGAAGCCTGTGGGTGATTATGAAGAAATATGGAATACCAAGCAAACTGATCGCTATAGTCAAAGCACTATACGAAGACTTTCAGTGCGCAGTGATAGACGAAGGGGAAAAAACTGAATGGTTTCCAGTGATTACCGGAGTCAAGCAAGCCTGCTGCATGTCAGGATTCCTGTTCATTACGATCATAGACTGGGTCATGAGGCAGACAGTGGAGAACAAGAAAACAGGCATAAGATGGAACTTCACCACAGTACATGAGGACCTAGACTTTGCCGATGACATAGCCCTACTATCATCGACATTCGACCAGCTGCAGACGAAGACCACAAGATTGGAAGAAAATGCAGGAAGGGTAGGACTCAAACTGAATGCCCAGAAGTGCAAGGTGATGAAGTTGAACAGCAAGGAGAAAGATGCACTGCGAGTAGGGCAGAATGGTGTGGAGGAGGTGGAGCGCTTCACATACCTTGGTGCGGACGTGACCCATGATGGAGGTGGCACAGTTGACATACAGAGTAGAATAGCTCTGGCCAGTGCAGCTTTTCACAAGCTGGCCAAAGTATTTTATGCCAGAGACATTGGCAGGAAGACCAAGGTGACATTGTTCAAGACCTTGGTACTACCTACACTACTGTATGGGTGTGAAACTTGGAAGCTGACTAAAGGGGAGGAGAAAAAACTGGATACCCTCCAGAATAAGTGCCTCAGAAGAATACTCAGGATTCGCTGTAAACAACATTTCACCAACGAGAGGGTGTTGGAATTGGCAGAGACTGAGAGAGTCCGAGATGAAGTGAGGAGGAGAAGATGGACCTGGATTGGACACGTGCTTAGGAAATGTCCAGCTAGTGACTGTGCTATTGCCTTGGGTTGGAGGGCAGAAGGAAGGAGAAGAAAAGGACGGCCAAAAACAACATGGCGTAGAACTGCTGAAAAGGAAAGAGATGGAGAGGGGTGGCCTTCGTGGGAGAGAGCTAGACAAGCCGCTAAAGACAGGAAGCAGTGGAAAGAAAATGTCCAGGCCTTATGCTCCTCCTGGCACGGAGAGGATTAAGGTTAAGGTAAGGTCTTCAACTACGTGCACTTTTATGTCTCAGAAGTTGTTTTTTGTTAAAAAACAATGTTCTTGGACATTTTCCTTTTGTTATATAAAGACAATAGACATTTTTTTACTATGTCATTTTCATTTACTTTAATACTAAATATATTTAAAATGTAATTTGCATCACAGAATAATATCAAACAAAATAATTATTTTGATGTGTGCAAAATCTTTTTTGATTTGTTCATTAAAAAAACAAAACAAAACAAAAAACTGCTGGATATTATTAATGAACAAATTAATCTAGTGACAGTGTAAAAAGTCCACAAGGCCAAATGTTTCTCCTAAAGATCTCCTGAAAATGTGGGTAAGGAAAAACAGCTCCAAGACTGTAAAATTTGACCTAGATCTGGATCCTCAGAGAATAGTTTTCTTAGATAATGTCCAGCCTCAAGAACTCCAGATGTAAATTACATCATGTGATGGGAGATGTCTTGCTGTAATAGCTTTGACTGAGTAGAAACAGAGTTTTGGCTGTAGATCTCAGATCAACTTTTCAGCAGAACTTGGGTGCACAAACAATCTAGCTGTATAATGCTATTTTTGGCCAGTCCAACAGTGAGGTGGTGATAGCTTAATGAGCCAAAGGGAATACGCAGAAATCTGGGTTACGTGGATTTGTGCAGACAACGCCAGGCTTCATTTGGAAATCATTATGTCCAATGGCATAAAGGCCTGATAACACCTAATTAATCCCATTGGATGAGGTTTGTTCAGTGTGTTCAGAAGAACAACAATGTTTAGTAGATCTGTTTCAAAACCTATTGCTGTCTGTTGAAACATTATTTCAACCATTGACCAATTAAAATTTCAGAGAGGCTGGTCCAATTGTGCAGTCAGAGATCTAATTTTCCATTTTTCTGCTTGATTTCAAACTGACACGGCTCTTTTCGCAAGCTCAGAATGGATTTTATGCATCAGAGTCTTTAGAAACTGACTAAAATGGTTTTAGATGATAGTATAACGTTGTTGGCTACCATTTGGATGTTTAAAATGCTGCGTTTAGTAGCATTTTTGCTTTGATTATGGATATGGGGGAGAACGCCTTTTTTGAAACATTTCATGATTGAAATATCTTCATTTCATTTAAAGGGGTCATATGATGCGATTTCAAGTTTTCCTTTCTCTTTGGAGTGTTACAAGCTGATTGTGCATAGATAAGATCCCTGAAGTTGCAAAGACTAAAGTCTCAAAGCCAAAGAGATATTCTTTATCAAAGTTAAGATTCTGCCACGCCCCCTAAAACGGCTCGTTCTAACACGCCCCCACATATCTACCTCACTCTGTGGAAATATTTGCATAATGCGCCCAAATGTGCACACAAAGAAAGAAGGCATGGTTTCAGTAACCGCAGTTAGTGTTGAAGCAGCCATGTCAGGGAGAAGCTGTGTGTTTCTAGGCGAAAGCAAAAGCACTTTATTTGGCCTTCCGAAAGTAGATGCATTTAGGAATCTTTAAGATTACTTACAACAGAACAGCAATGCATTTTATGAACGACCGTTTCGTGAACCTAGGAGAAGAGGTTGTGTGCGCGAGAGAGCGAGAGAGAGAGAGGGGGGGTCACATCTCACAGTAGTTGGCTGTCTTAACCGTGGCTTGTGTACTGCAAACACATATCAGCTTCATCGCTGTGTCTGTCACGCGACTCTGTTCCCCTTTCGGGCTTGAACTGATGGTAAAACGAATGACATTATTTATTTACTGTCTTTACATTTATTTTGAAAGATGACGCTCGCGATTATGGTAAGGGGCGTTACATTTCCGACGAGGGCTTGTGGTGTTCTGCCAATCACAATGCACTGGGTCAGCTGGCCAATCAGAGCAGACTGCGCTTGTCGGAAGGAGGGACTTTGTAGAAAACGAAGCGTTTTGAGAGAGGCGGGGCATAGAGGACCTACATTAATGTACAGTATTTGAAAAATAATGTGTTTTTTGAACATTAAAGCATGTCAACATATTCTGTTACACCAAATACACAAAATAATGATCTTTAAAAAAGCATCATATCACCCCTTTAATGAACACCTCCTGATGGGCCCGAACCCCTTGATGCACTGGATTTATGGAGACCACACTGTTTCTCTTGAAACTCAAACTTGTTTGGAATCTACTTTTCCTCTTGCAATTCCAAGAGAATCTGGATGAGCTACAGCTGACTCCTCTTGCAGGGAAGGGTGCAGGCATGTGGTTATCTGCTGTGATTTGTTTTTGCACCTTTTTCCAGTTAGTTTCCAGTGCCAAGAATAAATCCCCGGTAATGGGGTTGCAGACGAACTGGCAACATCTAATAAGCTTCTGTGTTTACTGTCTTGAGAAGGAGCCAGTTTAAATCACTCAATATCAGATCCTGAGCCTTCTGCCAACATTAGATTATTTTGATTAGGGGAATGTAAAATTCAACCATTTTCAATTTAATTAGAGGAAATGTCAACCATCAATGTTATTTAAATGTATTAGCCTATTATAAGGGATCAGATAGCTCATAAAGAAAATATTAAAGCATTATAAGAGAGGGTATGTTCGGATAAAAAGAATCAGGGTATGTGAGACATTGTTAGATTGTACTTATTGAAGTGAATTTGATATTTTGTCTGAATTGCTCTTGGGCATTTTGACTGTACAGCTTTGCTTTTTCAGCAGACTAAATTGCTGCATCATTAAACCAAACCCATTATAACCCATTGTGATATATTGTGCACACACACACACAAATTACTTTTTATTGTCTTGTTCTTTTAGAATTGTCTAAATATTGGAACTTTGAAGAACCCAGAAACCAGCACGCTGATCTGAAGAACTTTTTTTTTTCTTTTAAAAGCCATAAATAAACCCAAGAATGAAGCTGTTTTTAGGAGTGAAATTCACAATGTTGACAGACCAAGCTCGGGTCCGAATTAGGAGTTATAAGCTCACTATGTTGTGACATGATGCTCTAAAACTTTGTAGGCAGCTTACTAGGTTTGGAATTTTTGGTTTCCCCCCCAAAAAAACATTCAGGTTTGAAGATAAAATAAAATCAACTTTTTTTTCAGTATGAAGGTTCTTCATAGAACCATAGATGCCAATAAAGAACCTTGCTTTTTAAGAGTGTAGGCAGCGCACCAGGTTTGGAGCGCCAGACTTACCTTTCCCGCAGGCTCCTCTCTGGATAAAGATGATGGGAGGCTGCTGGAGTTTCTGTGCCCGCTTACTGACTCTCTTGAGTTCGCAGATGTTCCTGTAGGACACCCCATCACTGCCGCAGACGGGCTCGGGGCTCTTACACACGCACACGCCGGTCTTTCCTCTCCTCCTCACGGTAGTTGTTGTTCCGACCCCCTCAGACACAGCGCACTCCATACCCTCTCCACACTCCGGGTCTCCCAGTTTCCCTGCACCACCGCAGGGCTCGCCCTCGCCGGCCGCGCACACCGGGCAGCAGTCGCACTGGTCCAGGATGTCTCCGGCCAGACAGTCGGCCGGTATGGGTGGACACAGACTCTTATCGCAGCGCTCCGGACAGCCGATCACATAACGCTTAGAGATCCGCGCATCGCACAGCAGAGGCACCAGAATAACAGACGCGCAGAGAACCCACAGATACATTTTAATATTAATCTGTAATAACACACTTTTCAAGTAGAATCTCTTCAAGTAACTAAGTTGAGGAATACGTCAACGGACATATAAAAATATAATGCACGTAAACTTGAGAGAGTTTGTTGTGCTGTCAAATGCCCGTTGTCTTGCGCTTCAGTGGCAGACTTTATAAAGCTTAGGGAGTATAAACAGCAACGCCGATTGGAAGGATGTGTAAGACGTCAACGTTGTGGGTGGGATGTGCGCAATGGTAAACAAGGAGCCCACGCCTCAAGCATGTGTTTAAATATTGTGCTAACAAATGCCATACACCTGTTGAGAGATATACATAAAATGTCCAAAACACACACACACAAAACAAAAACCCTATGAAATAAATAAATAGATGAATGAATGAATGAATGAATGAATGAGTAATTTTAAAAATGAAATGAAAACCGTCAGTAGGTGGCAGCTAGTCACTGTCTTAATGACGGAGTCATTGAATCAGTCTTTCAACCGATTTGTTCAAAATGATCTGATTAATTCAGGAAAGAAGCATTTTTATAAATTGGTCACCCTCAACGTAATTAACTCGGATGAATTCATTTAATAAAACACTACAGTGTGTTGCTGAGAGAACCCACTGGTTTCACTTTGGCTATTTTTTTGGTGAAATATTGTCAATATTGTATCTAAAATGTCACTTAAAATTAACGTCCCTGAGCTGTTGTATAAAATCAGTGTCACATTTGGAATCATGCTGATATTCGGGAAAACAGCTCATGTGATAATGCTTGAAATAGCAACATCATAAGCTATAAATATAAACTTATAGACTTGTATGCCTCAGGGATACAAGTGTCCAGCCAATATTGTCTTTGAACTTACGTTTCTGCGGTAGCTCTACTACAGCATCACTGTTGTAAAGTAATTAGCAGGTGAAGTGGATTTACTTATTATAGCGTTAACAAAGGTTATTATGTGCATTGTAATGTTCGAAGCTGATGTCATAACAAATGTCAGTAGACTGGGAAGATTTTAAAATGAGTATCACCTCACTAAGGGTGTACTTTAAAAGGAGATCAGGGCTGGGAATGATATGATGATATCATCTGATTGTATCAATTCCAGAAACACACATTTCACAGAACATTACAGCACAGCTCTATTTATTAAATCTCATTTGCAATAATACTTTGACAGGGAGTGCCAAAACATTTAAAAACAACATAAAATATGTATACTTATTCACCATTTTGCAATGTATGACCTGTTTGATAATGTTGACTTGCATTGTAATGAATTCAGTGCTTTTTAGTGCTTAGTGTAACAGCATCTTACTGAGGTCACTGAATTTTTAGGCTGCTTTATCATCTACCAGGCAAAGGCATTAAGTCCAATCACTGAGGAAGTCAAAAGCATATTTGAAGTATCTTTTTATGTTCATAGCACAAATGGTTTCTAGACGTGTTGCATGTTGAGCTTAGGGTAGATGCTGTATCTCAGGTTCACCATTTATTTGATCAAAAAATGCAGTAAAGCAGTAATATTGTGAAATATTATTGCAACTTAAAATAGCTGTCTTCTATGCCTGTGATGGCAAACCAGCAGCCATCCAGTCTTCAGTGTCACATGATCCTTCAGAAATCATTCTAATATGCTGATTTGATGCTTAGTAAACATTTCGTTCTATCATAGATGTTGAAAATGGTTGTGTTGCTTAATAGTTTTGTGGAAACCATAATACATTTTTATTCTTTGATGAATAAGAACAGCATTTGTTTGGTAAAAGATATTTAGTTTGTAACATTATAAATGACTTTTCTGTCACTTTTGGTCAATTTAATGTATCCTTGCTGAATAGAAGTTTATTTCTATTAAAAATGTTACAAATGTAGGTGATATTGTTTTATCATTGAAAAAACACTGATTCAGTCTGAGAGATGCACACAAAACACACAAAAACAGAGTCGGAGGTTAATAAGTCGAGAAAAACAGATGCAGATACAAATATAAAAATAATAGGCAGTTTTATAAATTGCACGCTACTTCCTTTGAGTCTCCAGGACGTATCACAGCTGCACATTGTGTTGATCCATCCCAGAACGGTAGTTCTTCAACACTTTTATCATAAAGAGCTGAGTAAAAATTTGGCAATGTTACACACATAAACACACTGACTCAAACATCTGGACATCTGTGGACTCTCTCACACACACTGTGTGCAGGATAAGATAAAAACTAGCAGCAACATGAATCATACAGTGCACAAAACTATAGCTTAACGCAGATGTGTTTGACTTGCTGTTTTGCGTGGCCATGGCGTGTTTCAGTGCTGTAACTTAGCACATATTCCCTGCAACCGTTCATCAGGCTGTTTACTATTCCTTCCCACTTCATGACGTGAGAGTATCAAGCTGGGCTCATGTCAGATAGAGAGCAGCATTCCGGGAAAGCTAGCCTACCTCCTCCCAGAGTTTCCTGAAACAATCCCCAGGACAAGTGAGTCACTCTTTCACATCAGAGAGCATATATTTCACTCAAGCAACTTTTAATTATGGCACATCATTTGCATTTGCTATGTTTTAGCACTACAATGAATCAATTTCAAGTCAGCTAGGGACAGAAGTGGGGAAAAATGATCAAATAAAACTGAATTTTATGAAAGTTTGCATTCTTTTATATTTCATAAAACTGAATTTAATAATTACGTTGGCTTGACAAAACTAACATACAGTACTCATTTACTATGTCATTAATTTAATTCAACTAATGTGGCCTAGAGCTTTCGAGGTTTGACCACCAAACTCGAACTGACCAGACTTACAGAATTTCTGTATCAAACTTGCATGCAAATGTGGGAAACAAGAAACGCAAGCTCATGCGAAATTCATTCCCAACTAAGTTCCAAAGTTCAAATTTGTCTAACTCTCTGCTGTGACCAATAGTAGACTGATACGTCACGCCATGACCTCTTAGCTGAATTAAAAGAATGCAAACTTTAAATTGGCAGTAGAGTATATTTTTACATTTTGGATGTACAATAATGAATTATGTTTTTAAAAAAGACATTGCTGAGTATATGATGTCATATAACAACCGCAGTGTCTGTAGAAATATTCAAGTGCAAATTGTGATCGGAGCTTTATAACAATTATACAACAATGTATTAAAGCTGTTTATCAGTAGCTAGCCTAGTTTTATGCTAAAACGTTCTAGTCATGTGCTAAAAAGTGGTAGCAATGCATTAGCAACATGCTAAAACATGCAATGTGGAAAAAATAGAAGAAACATTATAGCGACACAAAACGAGGTAGCTAAAATATGCTAGAATCCTATAAACGTGATAGCAAAACACACTAGAAACATAATGTGTGTGAGTGTGACTGTAAATGGAAATACCCTAACGGAAATTCACCATGGTTTTACCACAACTAAAACAAAAAAACATAGTTAAACCAGGGTAACCATACATTAACCATGGTTTTGCTACACCAACTAAAGTTTAACCATGGCAATTGTAGTAAAACTGTGGTTATACAAATGATAATCAATACTCCAAAAAACCATGGTTACTTCCCTATTACTACAATAAAACCATGGTCAATTTTCGTAAGGCTATGAAAATATCCATCCATTAATCCATTCAAACCGCTGGTTGTCTCCCGGGTCACAGGCAATGAAAAGTTAATCTATTGAAAATGAAAATTTAATTTTCCATATGTCTAACATAGCTCTGTTCCATTTCAAATTTTCCAAAATGCTCAAGCTCAGTGAAAAAATCAACCGAGATGGCAAATGGAGTAATGAAGAGAGTGATATTGAGTATTGAGTTTTATTCCATGTTTAAAATGTACTGTTTTAACCACTGTTTGTTTGTGGTGGGTGTTATTAGCTTAGAAACATGATAATGCTTATTTCTGCTGTGAAATCTCTCGATTTTGGAACAGATCTTTCAGACTTTTTTTTCTTAATCACAGGACCAATGCGTGAATCGCCTGTCCTCTTTTTACCACAATGCACTGGTGGTCCTGATTATCCATAACCAGCTGTGCTTCATGAATTAGTGATGAAGTCAAGGTTCAGTGAGATCCTGATACATCATTTATCCTTTCTAAACTGAACTGAAGTAACTCCCTTAGTTGCAGTTGTTCTAAGATGACTATCACTCTTTTGTCAAGTCGTTGGCACTGCTAGAGTGTTAAACAAATGATTGCGCGTTTACCTCTTTTCAGTCATAAAGAAAAATTGCATTGTGAAATGATGTGCTTTATAAAGAAAGACATATAAAGATATTAAAGAAATAGTTCATTCCAAATCTCCCCTTTCTGAAATATTTAGCATTTAATCATTTTGCACAGTGGTTTTGGAGGATCTGATGATATAAATCGGGTGTGTTACATAAAGGACATATCCAAAATGTGTAGTGGTGGATTCCAAGACCAAGGCCTAGAAGCACTGACTAAGCAGATGCCTTTATCCCAGGCGTCTTACAATACAAATTAGGAAAAACACAAGCAATTTATCATACAGGAGATAAACAAGATTAGCTTTTCCCGTAATACAAAATTTCATAACTACAAGGCATCTGTTAAAACTTGGCATCGCTTGAGCAAAAGACGTTCAACAGCAAATGCCTTTTGAGACACCAGGTGAGGATGAGTAAATAATGACAGAATTCTCAGTTTTCAACAAATAACATAGCCCTTGTGAAATGAAGTGCACTTAAATGTGTACTTATGGTGTTCTTTGAATCTTATAAGTATATACATTAAAAAAACTACTTGCTGATACTATTTTAATGAAATAAAAAGCCGCTTAAGTGTACTTAAGTAGACCCTTTTATAACAGTTTCTGAACACACTTAAGTACAAATTTAAAAAAGTGCACTTTGTAAAAATGTCAAATTAAAAGTATTACTCAAAAGTACATTTTAAAGATTTAATATTTATATTTGACATTACATAAATGTTTGTCATTCAGCAATATGTTTCAAAGACAATAGAAGTAATTATGAAATTACATATAAAATGTACTTAAGTCCTATAAATTGCAAATAACATGCAATTAAGTGTCTAAAAACATTACATTCAGTTCACACTTAAATGTATTATCTCTGTAATAAGTACTTTTTTTTAAAGCGTACTAAAGTGTATTTCTTTTGACAAGGGAAAGATTAGCACCTTCCACGGCACATAAAGCTTTTGAGTCACCACAGTGTTAGGGCTGCAGAACTGGGATCAACCCATGTGTTGGCCCAATGAACAACCCAAAATTCAGCCATCACCTTAGCAATAGCCAAAGCCTTCCTATGACTAATATTCATGGATATTAAGAGGTGATTTATTCAATACAGGCACACATGAGCTCTTTTGCCAGCATCTATATAATAGTATTAATCAAATAAACTTCCACCATTTATCAGTTACATAGTCAAACCTGCTCTTTTAATTTCATAATGAACTCAGATCAGAAAAATGGATTTAGCTTGGCAAAGGCCTTATAATGTATAGCTGTGATACATTTCTAAAGTACACTCGCTGGGTCAAAACAACCCAATAGCTGGGTTATATTTAACCCAGCATTTTTTAGAGTGTAATTTTTCCTATTTCTATGTGATATGCAAGACATTTTCAGTAGTTAATAAGAAACTATATGATAATAGGAGCAAACCAGCAGAGGGCACTATATGAACATCATAAGAAGGCTGCACAAACCTGAAGATCAGGGGCCGTTTTCACAAAGATTTGTTTCTTTTTTTGTTTCTTTTTCACTAGCAGCTCTCAAAAGCGTTCCTAGCTAGGAGTTTTTGCTTAAAACTTGTTCAGAAAACTGATTAAGAGCACGTTTCCCTTAGTTTTGCTAACAAAATCTTAAGATAGGAGAATGTAAGCATGCTCTTTTAAATCGAACTTTGGTCTATCTGCAATTTAATGCTATGCTATTTGGATATTTAATGACAAAAACGTAACACTTCAAATTAAGTGGGGGTTGATAAGGGGTGGTATCAAAAAATTAATTCATGAAGAAATACCCCCACACATTTTATGGACAAACAATTCAACTTTTTCACTAATCAGTCTACAAAATATTCTCCCAAAAGGTTTGAGGATCATCAAGGTATGTTTTTCATCATCAAATTCAGATGAGCTTCAGTGTTCTTCTGGGTTAGCAGTGGTTTTCTCCTCACCACTCTTCCATGGATGTCATTTTTGGCCAGTATTGGATTGTGGATGTATGAACAGTGACCTTTAGTGATGCAAGAGAAGCTGCAGTTCCTGCGATGTTGTCTTTGGGTCTTTTGTGACTTCCTGGATGAGCCGTCAATGTGCTTTTGGAGGAATTTCAGAAGGTCGGCCAATCTGGGAAGGTTTTTTTCCAATTGGAGATAATGCCTCTCACTGTAGTTTTAATTTCTGAAACAGTTTGGCATAAGATCCTATCCATAAAAAAAAGATGGGGCAAAAACTTTTTCACAGCTCTATAAATACATACTTATAAGGCTACCCTATTTTCAACATACCTTTTTGTGATGTTGAACTTCAACTGAGTCAATAAAGAAATACTATTTAGTCTTTAAATAGTGGCTTTTAATGGTCACATTTGCAAATTTTAGGCAAAATTTTGTGGGCAAAAACTGTCCATTCACCATTGTGTAATGGTGTATGAAGCACGGCTCACACAGAAGTCACTTTTAAACCAAACTTTTAAAGTCAGCACAGCAAATTCGCTTGCATGAGCTTGAGCGATATTTGTATAGTGAATTTTTCCAACCTCATGCAAACCTCCCAACAGTGTTGGGGGTAATATATTACAAGTAACGCGAGTTACGTAATCAGATTACTTTTTTCAAGTAACGCATTACTTTTTAATTTACAAGAGAATATCTGAGTTACTTTTTTAGATAAGTAATGCAAGTTACTTTTTTTTCCTCCAATTTATTGATTGACAGCTCTCCTGTCCCCATGTTGAAAGAAATCAGATGTTACTGTAGTTCTAAAATAAATACGAATAGGCATTAATTCATCTCACTCACTCAGATTCAGTATTCCTCAAACTGAATAAAAATAATGCAACTCAGAATATGACGCAAACCTGCAATAATTAAATGTTAAACACAAATATCCTTTCTGTATTTAATCCCATTCTATTAACCGATGTCTTTGCTTCTGACCTTCGATGATCCAGTTCAACCGTACTAATAAGCACAAATTACTCTAGACGAACATTTGTGTGTCTTTGTTTATTGCTGAAGTGTGTTGAAATGTCTTCTTCTGCATTCGGACGTATGGACGTAAATGTACTTTCCCTTCAGCCTGAGGCTTATTCATTTCACTTTTGGTTTTTAAAGACTTTTATATTTGCCAAAAATTGAACTTTTTTATAAAAAAAAAAAAACAAGCAAGCCCTGTCCAGATTTAAAAAGTAAATCACAACACATACGCAACACATTACTTTCTATAAAAAGTCACTAAGTAACAATTAGTTACTTTTTTATGGAGTAACGTAATATCGTAATTAATTACTTTTATAACTTTCCCCAACACTGCCTCCCAATAACACAAATTCCTATTGAAATGAATGGAATTTGCCCACAAACATTTGCAGGGCAATGGTATATGCATGCTGTGACATGCTGTTTGAGTCTCAGTCCAAGGCTATATTTTCTTTTATAATGGTCTTGTCATTTGGACTCAATTGATTTGGATTCGAATGAGTGGGTTTTTGAGTACAGCACTGGTTTGATGCTTTAGTAACAACTAGGAGTGTTGCGATGAACCGGTTTTGATGAGTATCATGATCTAAAAAAAAAAGAAAGAAAAGAAATTATCGTAATCATATTAATGACCATGCCAAATATCAGGCTTCTCAAATATCTATTGAAATGAACAGCCCTAAAACACTTCCACAGAAAACTGAGTGAAATATTTACTAAACCAACAGCATTTTGGGTTAGGATGTTTCTGCTACAGACCCTGGACTCAAGCACTGTAATATAATAAAGAACTGGATTGTTGATGATGTCATGACATTGAAGTCACCGCGCCACCATATTGTAAATATAGCATATATCTAATAATATATTGGAATAATAAGAGATCATCTGATTTCAGTGAGTTAATATTACCTAAGTAATCACAGTTCTATATCAAGAATCTGAATATCCAGCCTTATATCCTACACATGTAGACCTACATGGTTATTTAATTAATGTCATGGAATTTTTCTGCTTATTGAAAGTGTAATTGCAGAAGCAAATAACAGATCAGCCAACGGAGGAGGCATCTTAATATATAGTAAGTACTGCAAATGTCAAAGTGTTCCTTATGAATACAGATTTATGCACAAGGCTCGTATTTGTTGTAGCCTGTATTGTATTTGAATAATTTTCTTCTAATAATTATATTCTCATATGAATATTTCCTGTATAATTACATGCATACACTACCAGTCAAAAGTTTGCAATGAATTTTTCATGTTTTTAAAAGATGTCTCTTATGCTTACCAAGGCTACATGGGGAAGTCGTGGCCTAATGGTTAGAGAGTCGGACTCGTAACCTAAAGGTTGTGGGTTCGAGTCTCGTACCGGCAGGGATTGTAGGTTGGGGGAGTGAATGTACAGTGCTCTCTCCCACCTTCAATACCACGACTGAGGTGCCCTTGAGCAAGGCACCGAACCCCCAACTGCTCCCCGGGCGCCGCAGCATAAATGGCTGCCCACTCGTGTGTTCACAGTGTGTGTGTGTGTGTTCACTGCTGTGTGTGTGCACTTTGGATGGGTTAAATGCAGAGCACTAATTCCGAGTATGGGTCACCATACTTGGCCACATGTCATGTCACTTACTCACTTACATTTAGTTTTATGATCAGAAATATGGCAACACTTTACAATAATGCCCCATTAGTTAACACATTAACTAACATTAACAATGAGCAATACATTTGCTATTGTATTCATTCATCTTTAAAAAAAATAAAAGCCATTAATGACACATGATCCTTCAGACATCATTAAAAAAAAAAATCATAAATAAATAGGCCTAATACTTTTATTCAGCAAGGACACAATTAAATTGTTCAAGTGTCAGTAAAGACATTTGCAATGTTAGAAAAGATGTATATTTTAAATAAAAGCAATGTAAACTTTCTATTATTAAAATAACCCTTAAAAAATGTATCACTGTTGTTTGATCACATTGATCAATACATTATTAATACTTCAGCATAAGTCATAATAATTCAAATCAAATCAGCATATTAGAAGGATTTCTGTATAGGATCAAATTCAGCTTTTCCATTACAGAAATAATTTAGAAAACAAACAATATTTCACAATATTGCTGTTTTACTGTATTTTTGACCAGCCTTGGTGAGCATAAGAGACTTCTTTAAAAGAAAGAAAGAAAAAAAAAAATCCAAAGTTTTGACCGGTAGCGTTGTTTTTCCTGTGCAAACTGACGATAGACATTACAGACAATAATAATGTCTGCAAAGTAATAACTTCTTTATACAAAGATAATTATAAATCCTATAATCTAAACCACATCCTAACTGAAAATGTCCTGCAATTTTACATTTATTTTTACTTTATTTTTAGGTGTTTTTACAAATGAAGACATCCACAAAAGGTGGTTTTATCACATTTGGCTCACTTCTGGGTACAAATGTGTTTCCAATATATGGTTAAGTAGGCACACGCACACACACACACAGGTTTGTTTTTATGGTTTATGGGGACTCTCCATAGGCGTAATGGTTTTTATACTGTACAAACCGTATTTTCTATTGCCCTAAACCAACCCTAGCCCTCACAGGAAACATTACAGCATTTTTAGATTTTCAAAAAAA
>NW_015505422.1:580927-582464 GCF_001515645.1 Sinocyclocheilus grahami
ACTCACTCACTCACTGTAATACTTCTTTTGTATGTACTCACTACCTTCTTTTGTATGTACTCACTCACTCACTCACTCACTGTAATACTACTTTTGTATGTACTCACTCACTCACTGTAATACTACTTTTGTATGTACTCACTCACTGTAATACTTCTTTTGTATGTACTCACTCACTGTAATACTACTTTTGTATGTACTCACTCACTGTAATACTACTTTTGTATGCACTCACTCACTCACTCACTGTAATACTTCTTTTGTATGTAAATAAAGCTAATTTTAACTGACCCCCGAGTCAAACCATGACTCTAAAAGAAAAGCAAAAACATTATTTTGATTCAGATCAAAAATGTATAATTTTTCCAGCCAAGGACAACTACATACATTACACATGAATACACATGTTGCAGAGTCTGAATCCACAATAAAACAACATACATTATTTATCATTGGGGTCACTGACTTACATTCACACTAATACTAACATATAGACCCTTTTCACATATTTGTGTTACCATTTGCTTCAGTAGCAAAAAAGCATTTCTGTAACTTAATTACAAAACATGATAAATATATAGAGAGATTGATTACAGCAGTCAGAAGAAAGAAATACTGTATGTCAAATTTGCCACCTCTTCCTCATGTGCAATTACACTGTAATTTAATGGCAAGGTAAAATAAAACAAAGTATAGTGTTATGTACATTTTGTACAAAGTACATTGTAATTTATAGAGAGAGAGAGAGAGAGAGAGAGAGAATATATTTAAAAATAATAATAAAAAAAAAAACATGGCTAGATTTTCAATGTTTATAAAATACAAGTCTGTGAAAAGGGTCCATTCAACAGTGTTTAGTGGATGTCTGTGCTTAAGGTTCAATTAATTAACATTATGTAATGTATTAGGTATCACGAACTAACAATAAACAATACTCACAGTGTTGATTAATGTTCTTCTACATATACTAATACATTTGTTATATATATAGTGAAAACTCAAAAAAACATTTAAAGTACAAACATTCATTGAATTAACCTTATTACAATATTGTATATTAATAAAAATATTTGTGAAACATTACTATTCATCCCAAGTACATGATAGCCTACATAATGAATTAACTAATGTTAACAAATTGAACCTTTTTGTAAAGTCTAACTTTAACAAACATCTGGAGTGTTTTTTTTTTTTTTGTATGTAGATATACAGAGTAATACGCTCACATGCATCTGACAAACAGAAATGCCACTAAAAAGAGTCTTGCTCCCAAAAGAGAGCTGCCTCATGGTGAGTGGCAGTGTGTTTTACACTGAAATATAATAACACGAAACACATTCTCTCTACAGCAATACAAAACATATCGGTAGAAGCTTGTTGTGGTCAAACACAAAGTCCAATTCAATTTATACTTAAATCATTCCAACAAAAAAAGTAAACGAAATTCAATCACCAATGAAAAACAAGACAACCAAGGCCCGATGGCATCTGAACAAGGAATATGTTACTGTAGGACAAGCCCCCCCCCCCCCCCCCC
>NW_015505422.1:582778-626371 GCF_001515645.1 Sinocyclocheilus grahami
CCCCCCAGAAACCAGAATTTATGGATTCAAGGATTTCAGTGGCCTTATTGTTATCAGCAATATGTAGCATATAATTTATTTATCAGTATCAGTTTGATTAGGTCAATACTGGAAACTACTGTTTTAATATTAAGTTATTTTTATTATATATCTGCTTTTTTCTAAATAAAAATACATACTTTATTTTATTAAACAACATATTTTCCAGTTTTTGACTGTACATTAAGTGTTTTGATGCCTGATTCCACTAAATTCACTTTATGTACATGGTATTTTAGATTTAAAAACAGGAGAAAAAAAACACAATAGATTTATAATATTAACTATGATATCGGTTTTTGGTCGTAACAGGAAAATAACTGACTGTTGGTAACAGCAACTTTTTTGTGTCTCAATGAATTTTCTGGTTTGAACTTGTTGCAGTTTTTTTAAGAGGCTTGATTGGGGAAAACTCCATATCCCATGGTGCACTGGGCTCGATTCACATTCAACCCAAGTCCCTGTCCTGATTTTGGCGTTAGCAGTTTGTTGTAATGTGTGTGTGTGTGTGTGTTATATACGAAGTACATCGTTACACCTGGGTAACATGCAGGTCTTCTTCTTGTGGGATATCTGAAGGCTGTGTTACGCCGCTTCTGATTTGCCATGGTGACGAGTCGTCAGCGTTTACTTGAAGAAGATTTGGGGCGACTCCTGCAGCGACAGGCGCACTCGTGGCCCCAGGCGCAGGCTGTTCAGGTCTGGCCCCTCCCACGCCATGCTGAGGGCCCGAGGGGGAACGGCATTCTGGGTAATGGAGTTCAGTGGGGAGGGGTGAGCAAGGAGTTGAGAGACTCTGTTCGTTGGAGTAGAAGATGGAGGTGGGTTCAGCATGCTCCTGTGGAGATTGAGGAACGGTTAAAGAACGCAGCGTCAGTCAGGACAAAGGAAACCGCTTTGGTAGAAAGGGAAGATGGAGGAAAAATCTCAAGAACAAGAGCAGGTGAAGCAAGAGGAAGAGCAGGAAGTTTAGTACATGGGCGGCAGTCACGTCAGCGAGCAGTGGCAGTGAAAGCTACAGCAGATAGGAGGTTGGAGATCAGTCTGGGATATAGCAGGAACAGGACAGCTGCTAGGCTTGTGTTTGGGTTGTTAGTGTCTCAGTGTCACGTTTAATCTCTGAAAGGGAAAAATGAGAGGAGACAGCATTCGAGGAAGGCAAGGACAGAAAAAGGATTCAACATATATAGTTTTCATTTTTATTATTTTTAAATTCAAAACTAAAGGCCTGACAACAAAAAGACGTTCATTCAAATTTCTCTTTTTTTTGCATTGGTCTGAACAGAAATGCAAAAACATTATATAAAAATAGCTAAAAACGAACTCAATTTTTTTGGACGAACATTTGTGTTGGTGTGAACAGGCCTTGACATTAATGAAATCCCTTGTGAAAAAGAAGCATACTTAAGAATTCATTTAAAAAGAGTAATTATTATGGAAACAATATGCTTCAAAAGAACATGCTTAAGTGCAAAATGAATTTAATTTACAATTAAATGAACATTAATTATAGCTTAAATGTATTTTAAATGCAATTAGTTGAACTCTGTGCTTCTTTGATGCACTTCAGTAGGACTTAAGTACATTTTGATATGTAATTTCATAATTATGTCTGAAATATGGCTAAAGTGACAAGCATTTATAGTAAACTGAAATATACTTTTAAGCAATTTTTATTGAAACTTGTATGTCATGTTTTAAAACATTTGTAATAGCACATTTGTAATGATAAAGTTGTAAGTTTGTACATTTAAACTATCAATAACACATCAAAGAGTGGTTACACTTTATTTCGATAGTCCACTTTAGACATTCTACTAACTATATGTAACTTTGTAACTACATGTCAACTAATTCTCATTAATTTGCAACTACATGTCTACTAACTCTCAGAGTAGACTGTTAGGGTAGGTTTAGGGTTAGTAGAATAAGTTGACAAAGAACGTGTTAGAAGATATTAAGCAGACAGTCTACTAATACTCTACTAACTACTAGTTGACATGTAGTTGCAAAGTTACTTGCTGTTAATATAATGTCTAAAGTGGACTATCGAAATAAAGTGTTACCCAAAGAGTTAACAATTACAATTACTGTAAGTACTTCACATGTGCTTTAGTATGTTAGTCAATTAATCAAAATAAGTGTTAATAGTGTACTTTCTGGGTGAGCTATCCCTTGTGAAAAAGAAGTTTGCTTACTTGTATTGAATATGCACTTAAGTATATTTTAAAAACTTTACTTGCAGATAATATAATATTTATGAAATTAAGTGTACTTAAAAAGACTGTTTCTTAAAAGTGTACTTAAGTACACTTAACTTCATACATATGATATTATCTGCAAGTAAAGTTTTTAAAATATACTTGTGTGCATAAGTGCATATTCAATACAAGTAAGCAAACGTATTTTTCACAAGGGATAGCTCACCCAGAAATGAAAACTCTGCCATCATTTCTTCATCCTTTGTCACTCCAAACCTGTATGACTTTCTTTTTTTATGTGGAAGTGTATGCATATTTTAAATCAACACCATGAGGGTGAGTACATTTTGACAGTTTTATTTTAACTATGCCTTAAATGGTGCACTAAGTAATTTTTATTTATGGTTTGCAAGCGTTTTCATCTGCATTAGTGTTCATTATCTTCATTGCCTTTAAAAACTTGTGACCTCAACATGATAAATTAAAACAGCTTTTCCTAGTCACATATGACTAGAGTCTACATTATTTCAAAGAGATTTGATTAAAATAAATAAATAAATAATTGACTTAGTGCATCGTTAATACTGACATTTAGATGTAAATTTAGTAATGTGCTGTAATAAAAAAAAAAAATAATAATAATAATTTTAAAAGAACAGCAGGTGAGGTTAAGAAATGGATTGTAACCCGGAAGTTAAATGTGGGCATCAAACATGATGAATACAAAATGATATGACAGATTAGATAATATGTTGAAGATTATATATAGTATATGATGAAAAAATGTTATGTAATAGTAACACTTTAGTTTAGGGACCAATTCTTACTATTAACTAGCATGCATATTACTAGCATATTGGCTGTTTATTAGTACATATAAAGCACGTAATGCCTTATTCTGCATGCCAATATTTGAGATTCCTTTATCCTACCCCATGCCTAAACTTAAAAACTACCTCACTAACTATTAATAAACAGCAAATTAGGAGTTTATTGAGGCAAAAGTTGTAGTTAATAGTGAGAATTGGTCCTCAAACTAAAGTGTGACAGTAGTAATTACGACTATTTGGCCATTCTAGACAAATATCCAAAGACCTAAACTTACAAACAGCGAACAACAAACCACGGCCTAACAGAGCAAAGAACTAAGCACAATTATTTCTTGTTCAAACCCTATGACCTGAAGGTGGAGGGAAAGAATAATAACATCAATTTGACAAAAGATCTGGACGGGTCAACTTTTGGCTTTCAACATATTTGATACAGTGTACTGTATGAGTTAAAAATATAGGTGAATCTTTATATAGGTGGTTTATAAGAGTCCACTTTATTATCTATAATCGTATCATTTACTTAAGATTTGACAATTAGATTTCAGTTTAATTAAAGTCAACAAAATGAATTCAAGAGTTCTTGCATAAAGTTCAATATAAACTTGAAATTTCACAATTGTGTACTACATCTATTAAACTGAATGAATAATTTCCAGATGTGCTCATGATGAGAGTTTATTGAAATGACTCACTGTTTATAAACATGTAGAGTAATGCTCAACTACCAGATGACAAATGGGAAAGTTTTTGAAAAGACATTATTAAATATTTTTATGAATCAGTGTGGAGCCACTGGTAAATAATGTCCTGCTGTGCTGGCAAACTTCAAGATTCAATCATTGTTTTTATATTATGCAGCACTGTACGGATATCCCTAATACATTCTATTATTATTCTTCCTCTCCATAAATTTCTAAAATTAATTCAGCCCGAACAGATTCACGTACAGACTACGTTCAGCCTTAATTAGATCATTTCAGTGTGTTATGGCTTTTTTTTTTAATAAACACTAAATTTTTCTAATAAGTTTAGGATTTAAGTAAAAAAAAAAGTGAACTGTTAGAATGTGCTCCAGTGTAATATTTATCAATCCATCTTTTATAAATCGCATATTTTATAATTGAGTCACAGTAAAACTGACAAACTAAACTGTGATTGGTCTTCTTGTCTTTTTGCATACTGAATTGTCTTTCTTGCATATACTTAAATTCATATTTTATTAATTTCATATACTGTCTTTCTTCACTCAAATAAAAAAAATGACAACGTTTTATAGCTAAGTTCAAATAAAATAAAGCAAAAATTTGATAATTTTGCAAAAATGAATAATAACATTTTATGAGAAAACATAAAACCAAAAAAAAGATAAACCAACTTTATTATTTTTTTAACCTGCCACTAAAACTCTATTGTAATAAAGTGTATGCATTTAGTTTACAATCTAATCTCATAATATTAATGTCTTTGATATTTGCATACTGAATTGTCTTTCTTGCATATATTTAAATTACTTTTATAAAAATATTTTTTGCATTGAATAAATATTTTTTAATTATCATAAATCAATTAATTAAATTACTTATAGTTAATCAGTTATCAATTAATTAAATTACGGTATTTAGCTGTAAATTTAAGTTAAAACCGTAAAAATCTAAAACGTTGCTAACGTATTTTTTACGGTAAAATTCCGGCAACCACAGCTGCCGGTTTTTTACTGTAAATTCTACAGAATTTTTTTTACAGTGTAGGCCTGTCACGATAACAACTTTTTGTTGTGCGATATATTGCCCCAGAAATAATTGCGATAAACAATATTGTTGTCATTTTAAAGACCAATTAATTGATTAAATTCAGTAAATTACATTAGAATGTCGAACTATAAATCAATGTTATTAAATATATGTTTCACTGAGCCTTGGACAGCAGTTTTTTTTTAAATTCACATTTTGAATCAGTTTTTATTTTTATATTACGTTTTTGTTTTCATTTTTTTATTTCAGTTTTGGTTTATTTTAGTACATCAAGTTCAACTAAATTAAACTGAGAAATGCTACCTTCGTGACTAGATAAAATAAAACTTTTTTTTCGATATTTTATTTGATTTCAGTAACTTTCTACTTTTATGGTTGTGATTTTAGCTTCAGTTTTAGTTTTAGTTGACTATAATAACCCTGTTATACAGAAGTGTGGGTAATCAGATGAATTTGTGAGATGTTTAGTATGGATGTACCAAAGTATATTAAAAGAGATGTTTTTTTTTTATTCACATTTTGAATCAGTTTTTATTTTTATATTACGTTTTTGTTTTCATTTTTTTATTTCAGTTTTGGTTTATTTTAGTACATCAAGTTAAACTAAATTAAACTGAGAAATGCTACCTTCGTGACTAGATAAAATAAAACTTTTTTTTCGATATTTTATTTGATTTCAGTAACTTTCTACTTTTATGGTTGTGATTTTAGCTTCAGTTTTAGTTTTAGTTGACTATAATAACCCTGTTATACAGAAGTGTGGGTAATCAGATGAATTTGTGAGATGTTTAGTATGGATGTACCAAAGTATATTAAAAGAGAAAATGGGGATGATGGATGTCAAAGCTCACTATAGAATGACATGAAGGTTTGGTTTTAGTTTGGTTTGTCTGCAGGGTTGGATTATTTAGGTGAGGCACCTCTACCCTGCTCAGATCTAGCTCTAAAGTCTAAGCAGGGGCTGGATGCAAACAAACAGGGACAAAGCGCAAGGGGTTTGTTCTCAACACATACGTGCTGCATTCACCACTGCAGGATGTATACCTCTGTATACAAGGGTTTGAGAGCCGGCGGGCCTGACGCATCTGTAACATAGCGCACATTCATTAGGCACCGACACGGCAGAAAAAGAGAACAGAGACAGACAGGCACAAAGAGGATATACTAGAATGGGCAGTCTGGTAAATCGGGCCAGTTTTTGAGCGGACAATGACAAATGTTTAATTTTAGGGTAAACTATCCTTTTGGTCATTCCAGCAGTAAACATAAATGAGTGACGTTTGAAGAGACACATGGTTGGGCTGGACATGGACAGGATGTGTGGCTACAAAACACTTCACAAAAGACAAATCAAACCGGAAGAGCACAAAACAACCGAGAACTCAGAATGTCACTAAACAATGTCAATTCTTACAGAGGCTGCTGAGCGTCCAGGACCCCGTTGGGCCACTATGGCCCCAGAGACAGCCTTGATCCAGCCGTGCATCTCGTCTGGGCTGTCCGACTGAGACAGAGAAAATACAGACAGCTTTCATTTTTGTTAAAATGTTTTAACGTTTAAAAACAATCGATTAAAACGTTGCTTGAAATTATTTAGATCAGTGGCTCTCAAAACTTTGAGACTAAGAGCCATCTCAGATTAAAAGGTAACATAACATAAACGTATCGTTCTGATCACAAATGTGATTTCCAGTCATTTTATTTAGACAAGAAATCAGGTTTTTGCTGCTAAAAATGAGTCAAGAAATGTAAATGTTTTATTCCATCTGATATAACATTTCTAAAGACGTAATGTGTCTCCACTGCAAATAAAGTAACGTAATGGGACAAAACTAAACAATAGCCAAAACTATTGTCCCATTACAATAAAAGTTGTTTACATTAAAAACACAGAATAATTGAGAATATTAATAATCTTCTAATAGTATGCTAAAATAAGTGTTATTATGTTTAAAATAATCAGTGCTTTAATATTGTAATGTTACAACTTTATTTTTCAAAACTAAAAGTTGTTTACATTAAAAACACAGAGTCCAATGATAAAACACAGAAAGCAATATTAAAGGGTTTATATATGTATATGCATTAAAGGTGCATTAAATTACTCAAAAGAGAATATACATTTATACAAAACATAACATTTTATGGACCCCAAACTTTTGAAAAGTATTGTGTTTTTCACAAATCACTTCATCCCTTTAATGTTTTATTATACTTCATTTCGATTTTCAGATTTTTTTTTTTTATGAAAGTCAGTGTTTTAGTGCCATGTTAATTTTGAGAACAATTTTCTAATAGTATGATAACATAAGTGTTATTATGTTTAAAATAATCACTGCTTTAATATTGTAATGTCACAACTTTATTTTTCAAAACTACTTTGTTGAAAAACACTCATGAGACTATTCTAAAATCATATAAAGCAACATTATTATTTTTTAACCCGCCACTAAAACACTACTGTAAGAAAGAGTATGCATTTAGTTTACCATCAAACATTAAGGCACACCCTAATAGAGAGGGTGAAGAATTAATATGAATTAAATAATAAGAATTAATGCATTCCTACCTGAATGTAGAAAGTTCTTGAGGTAGTAACCAGTTCAAAAAGATTGTCCCTCATCATCAAGTCACTAAAAACACAAATCAGTATTAGACACAACAGAATTATGGGTGAAATCATAAGCTGTTCAAACAGCACAGCAGCACAGATGCATGATAGGAATGCTGTTATTGTTTATTACTGTTTGTTTGCTCACTATTATGAAAGGTCTGCCCAAGTCCCAAACAGCATAACTTTTAAACACTGTGAACTGTCACATGTTAACATTAAGATAAACTTGGCGGCCTGGAGTAAATAAAAAATATAACAAATATCATGTTTGCCTGACCTATCCTGACAGAACACATACATCACCATGACGTCTGTTCAGAGCGCGTGTTTTCGTCGCATTTTTAAAAGGTTAGATATTGCTAAAGTCACCAATGTTTCCTTAGAACATCACGTGGCGGATGATTTCTCATTTCTGATTTTACAGACGTAATAACAATCTGTGCCTAGTGAGTTGTCCAACACAATCACTGTTTAAATGCATGCATTTAAAGTTACACTGAAATGGAAGTAGCAACAGATCTTTCCTTCCTTATTTGTGATGTATATCTGAGTGTAACGGACTATGGATTAAGAAAAATTGTTGTTTCTAAATAACATACATGGTTGAATTTTCATTTAATGATGGTGTGCTGTGTGCAGTGATTTTAATGTTAAAATACTTTCCCACTTTATATCCCACTTTAAAGTGCAACTATAAGTACACTGTAAAAAATGACCATGAATTTAACGGTAAAAGACTGTAAAAATACTACAGTAAAAACCTGTTAAATGGTTAATGGAAAATTCCCCTACTATATACGGTGAAAAACTGTATGGGACATTACATGTATTGGACATAAATTTTACGGTAGTATCCTGTTTTTGGAAGTGAAAAATACCGTATAATTTACAGTGAATAACAGGAAAATTCATTTCCAGAATTCCCTGCGTTACATTTCAAATTTGATGTTTTTTTTGTTGAAATAACTATGTTTTTTCTTAGTTTTTTCTTATCAGTTTTGTATATTAGGGTTGTGTTACACCTAATGTTGTTAAATGAATGTTTATTGCATTATTTCAGTTTCATGTGTGTTACCGTGATGGTGTTTAGTGTTTGTGTGAATAACACTGTGTGCACCTTCTATATATGTTATTATTTAAAAGTTGCTTGTGATGGGCTTTGGTTCATCATGTGACTTTCTCATCACCTCCTGCATTTGGTGGTTATCAGTGTATTACAAAGGTACAAAACAGATTTCAGTACTTCAATAGGTTGGTATATTAACATTATATCAGTTAATGAAATTACGGTATTTAGCTGTAAATTTAAGTTAAAACCGCAAAACCGAAACAGTTGCTAACTTATTTTTTACGGTAAAATTCCGGCAACCACAGCTGCCGGTTTTTTACTGTAAATTCTACGGAATTTTTTTTACAGTGTAGGCCTGTCACGATAACAACTTTTTGTTGTGCTATATATTGCCCCAGAAATAATTGCGATAAACAATATTATTGTCATTTTAAAGACCATTTTATGCCACTGAATATATAATCATAATGTAACAGCATAATAATGCAAGAAGGCCTACACACTTCCAAATGACAACAAATTTGAAGAATATTTAGATCATGGAAATTAAGTATCAAAATATTAGATACCTTAAAAAACCTGAATAAATAGTAAATAAACATTTTCTAACAAAAAGTGCAAAGTAGGAAAAAAAGAAAAATGCACAAAGAACTTGTATGGAGATTTTTCCATCTACAGATTTTCCCCTGACCTTCTTTTCTCCGTAATTTAATGGCGCTCACTATTGCTGAAAAACACAATCACTACTTAGCAGTCAGATGTCCGTATGCACAAAGGCGCAGATCCCTAAACAAGACCATATCTGCAGATGAAACTTTTTTTGTGGAACCATTTTTTTAATTTGAACAAGCAACTCATGACTACACCATGTTATGCTCGAGAAGCTGCAAAAGACACAGGCGCAAGTGGAATGTACAAAACATGGTGACATTCATTTTTAAGTAAATATAATGGGCAATATATTGCGTCACCAAAAATGATTGAGGTCATGCACATATATTGCGTGATAAGTCTATATATTGATTATTGCGACATGCCTAACTATAAGTAAACCATTGAGACCGTAATTGAGTAGGATTTGTTTACACAGTTTATCTCTGGCTCAAACAGATGTGTATGTATGGGGCACAACTTCATTTTTGAGGAACACTGAATGACAACGGGTGTGGCAGAAGTGTATTTGGAAACCATTTTTCAAAACAAAACAAAACAAAACAAAACAACGCAAAACAAGACAAAGCAAAACAAAACAAAACAAAACAAAACAAAACAAAACAAAACAAGACAAGACAAGACAAAACAAAACAAAACAAAACAAGACAAGACAAGACAAAGCTAAACAAGACAAGACAAAGCAAAACAAGACAAAGCAAAACAAGACAAAGCAAAACAAGACAAAACAAAACAAAACAAAACAAGACAAAGCAAAACAAGACAAGACAAAGCAAAACAAGGCAAAAAAAAAAAAACTAAACAAAACTAAAGTAAACTAACATTATGACTAAACAAAACACAAAACAAAAAGAAAAACAAAACAAAACAAAAAACAACAAAACAAAAGCACAAATGAAGCACTACTGACCTTTGTTTACACTCCTGCACCTTGTTCACTTCTTTCAGAGGAACAACTCGTAACGGCTCTCGCTCCTAAAAACAAAGTTTCATTCAGTAATGTAGTAAATATTGTCTTTATTTCATGTGAATGATTGAACAAGCACTGAGCAAACATTCCAGCCATGCTGCGTGTGTGCAGTGAGGAAGTGCAGGCCCGAGCAGAGTGCTGCACTGAGCGCAAGCCTGTGATTATCAGCCCTGAAATAGCCTTTATTGGCAACTACTGTATGATTTAGCCTTTGACCAAGCCTCCTTCCTATGCCTGCCCTCCTCTCTCTCACACACACACACACACACACACACACACACACAGATACGGTTAAGGTTTCGGATATTATGGTTAGGTTTAAAGTAGAGTCAGCAGTGTAATTATAGATATAATTACAGAAATAGTTAATGAATTAAAATGACATTTTTTAAATCTAAGTACAGCGTAAAAATAAGTGTGTACATAAGTGCATTGTATCAAATGATTCATTTAAATGTTAGTACACCGCAGTTAAAGATACTTAATATAAAGTGATTCTGAATCACAACTCACATTTGTGACTAAAATAAATGTATGCAAACTGTAAAATATATTTAGGAGCATGTGCAAATAAAAAAAGTCCCCAGGGGTCTTTAAAAAGTGAAAAAAAGAATCATAAGGTCATAAAAAGTCTTAAATATCTTGGTATAACATGGCATAACAAACACCTTAATTGTAATTTTGAGAGGTCTTTAATTTCAGGACGGAATAACAATTGCGATGCAGTCTCATGTGTTTATTAAACTTCATATGGCTATGATATCATTTTTTTTTTCAAATTAGAGCGCTGCACTTTTTTAATTAAAACCGCAGCGCTTGTGCATTCTACAGGCTCGCAGATTCAAAATATAGATTTTAATAGTCTCAGCAAAATAATCTATTTATTACAGTACTGTATTGCTCCCCTAAAGTTCTTTAATGCGCTCCTAAATTTTTCAACTCCTTGGTAAAAAAGTATGCATCAAGCCCTGTGGATATTTTTAACATAACAGAATTATATTTGTTTCTAAAACGTAATTATGAATTCCCCAAAATTCTAATGAAATTTAAGAGGAAGATGTGCTTCCAGTGTAGTCCTAAAGCAATCACCACTGATACAGACATGTTCAGACACAGTCAGCCTGTTGACACACAGCAAGAGGAATTCATATTACTGTGAACAAGTTCAAACAGCCACCAGGGTACACACACACGGTCTTATAGCCTCCACTGGACACAAGCTTTCACTCCCACATGAGTCACTGGTCTAATTCTGGGGGCACATTGGTGAAATGTGATTGGACACAGGATCAGATGGCATGAACAATACACAGGCCGGACTTTCACTTATCAGATGGGAGCTTATAGACGGGCTCATAGACGCACAGGTGCAAAACACAATGAAAACAAAGAGCTGGACAGGTCAATGGGTTTGAGAAGAATTCAAGGTCAACAGCATTGTGCAAGACTCTAGAGAGATGCAGGAGCAGGAAGCAAGAGAGGGAGAGACTAACCATGTCTGATTTGAAGTAGCTTAGTGCATTGTCATCCAGCAAGAAGTATCTCCTTTTCCAGTTTTTCATCTAGAGAAAGACAGAAAGACGTATCTGACCAAAAGAAAGCTGCCAGGTTTGAAAGTTACTTTGTGTGAGCTCTGCTTTATATGTTGCTATGCTAGATATTGGATATTTTTTGTCTGCAAAACTTCACCTAAATTCCGCTATTCTAAACACTATAAAGCCTACTGTATTATATTTGATAAGCACATTTTTAAGACCTCTAAATTGTCAACATGATCATGCAGAATGTTTGTACAAAGGTTAATACTTTTTTTTGTAAGTAAAAGGCCTTTTATTACAATTTTAAAAACCCTTCAGGTTGTGGTACATGTGTCTTTTTTTCTGTGGTATCTATACAGATTTTTATAACCTTAGTATATTGTAAGTAATATTTCAGGATGAGCATTTACTTGACTGAAGAAACTTTGGTTTATGTGATTATCCATACATCATGTTAAAATTTACATTTACAGAATAGATACATCAAGCTTTCGTATTATGTTTATTTGTCCATCTCTCAATCATCTCTATATTGCATTGCATTACATTTTGTCCTCCACAATAAAAACTATAGAACTTTGAAAACTAAGTATTTGATCAAATAAAACTAGGTATTTAGAGACCATCTTACTAAGATATACTGTTGTGAGATATAGAGTGACGATTTTATTTTAGTTATATGCATTTTATGTAAGTAGTCTGCTATATTGTTATCTAACAGACTTACATTACATGCAATCAGAATTTTATCTTACTTTTCTGTTATATAAATATCAGAAACTGCAGCAAATTGCATATTTTTGCTCAGTTCAGGCCTCTGAACAAATGTGAGCTGTTTTATCCCCTCCTCGAGTATGACCTTCATATTCTATATCATATTATACGAGCCCTAAAAGTCTGATGTATGAAATATGATACTCGACAAAAAACACATATACAAACTTCTTCTGCACTTTTTACTCACCACAGCTCCCTGTTTGACACAATATCCAGTTTTAATGACTGACTGGTCTTGGTTACTCCGGCTCAGGTAAAACGGCAGCTGACCAGGAGTTTTCCTCATCCCGCTCTTGTCTGCACCATTCTGACCTTCCCCCTTTTCCTGAGAGCCAGTGACATACAACAATGTTGATACATCCATTTTTTTATTCAAATGCATTGCATTAGCTACATCAGTAATGATACTGCACAAACACATGGTAAAAAATATCATGGTACTGAATGATACCTCTTTTAATTAAAGTATAAACCATCTGATTATCATGGAACTGCTCAGTGTTTTTTACCCAATTTTGTTTTTGCATCTTTAATATATGTTAATGTGTCATGAGGTTAAATGACCTGTGTGGTGGTGATGATGGGCACTCCTGCAATGATTTCAGTCTTGTAGGACACTTGTTTCGTGGCCCCCGATGTGTCCACACATGCTTCTGCTGTATTATGGGCCACCTGCTCACCTGACTTCGGCACCTGGAGAGGAAGTGAGAAAAGACAAACAAGCATAACAAATTTGCATTCTTTATATATTTACAAGTTATTTAATACAAAAAGATCTGACAAGGACAATCAATTTTTAATCAAACCATTCCCATTTGGGGTCCATACATATGTTTGCCAAAAGACTTGACTGAAATATGTAAATAAGAGGACTGACCAGAGCTGACAGTTTCTCTTTAAATACAAAATTAGATATCAGCTTCTTTGTAAAGCTTACAGATTCACAAAACAACGTACATGGACATGCTCAACGTGTTAAAATTAAATTATTTAAAATGAGCAGGAAGCTTGTAAAAATAAACCTCAGACGCTTATTTCTAATGTTGTGATCTACAGAGCTGTAGGTGCTACACACAGCCAGAAACAGCATAAGGTTGGAAGAACTTTGACACATACAGAATTTATGTAATGAATGAAGTAATGAAGACACATTACATTAATCAAAATAAAGACAATAAAGACATTTATGATGTTATAAGATTTCTATTTAACTTTATATTCATCTAAGAATTTTGAAAAAAAAAAAAAATTGTATCATGGTTTCCACAAAAATATCAAGCAGCACAACTGTACTGCACCAAATCAGCATATTAGAATGATTTCTGAGGGATCATTTGAGACTGAAGACTAGAGTAATGGCTGCTGAAAATTAAGCTTTGCTATAAATGTAATACATTACATTTGAAATATATTAACATTGAAAACTAATATATAAATATTAAAATAAATGTTACTTAAATTTCAATTATATTTCACAATATTACTGTTTTACTGTACTTTTGATCAAATAAATGCAGCCCTGGTGAGTATTAGAGACTTCTTAAACATCTTACTGATGCCAGTTACTTTTCTAATGTTGAGGAAGAATGGTATGTAGCAAAGTTTTTAATGATTTTCATGTTGCTGCAAAAAAAAAAACTAGACAAAACTAGACCTTTTTTTCTCCCTCAGTGTAAATGAATAATTTGTCCTTCTGGTTCAGCCGATGCAGTGATCAACCGCTTGCTAGTATTGACTGACTGACACTACAGCTGCTTCTGTGGGGATGGCAGTTCATCGTTTAGTGCCTTCAGGCCAAAAAAAACACTTCCCTCATCAATACACCATCACTACACATGCTGTCTCTGACCCAAAACAAGCTGCCAATTCTAATCATGTTAGCATCTAATGGCAAACAAATCCTGCAATGCATGATAATACTGCCATTAACATTCAAACCATGTTTTTAGCAGCATCTTCATTATGATTTGACATTGTCCATTTTGAATATTCTGATTATGTATGCATCATAGATGGCCTAACGTGTTTAAGCTGATTGAAGATGATTAAGCCAATATAAACCTTTTAGATAGCTGGCATATACCAATATGAATTGAAATTTTCAGCAAAAGAAAGGCAAGAACATCTCTTTTTTTCACAATAGAGGTTGTGATGTAATCAATAGTGGTGCGAATTGATTTGATTCATGATTCAATGGTTTTTGAAATTCTAAAATACTTTTAATTCTCCAAAAAAATCAACAATTCAATTTGTTTTGATAGACAAACCAATTCCATTAATAATTTGAGTCAGTGTTTTTAGCATGCATTTCAGCATGCATAAGGTTCTTTAAATACTTCCCCTAATGTGCCTAAATGAAAAAAAGGAGAAAAATGTTCAACTAAGAATATGAGGTCAACTAAGAATAAGAGGTCACTGTACTATAAAATCATTCTCAAAACTTTGTCGTTAGTCTAAAAACAGCTTATATTGAAGGCAGTCTGCCAAACGACAGCTTTTGGAATGTTCTACTCTATGATGTAATAGTGTGGCTAAACACCGCCTCCACAGAAGATGATCAACGCCTGCTTCTACGTCGGAGCAGCCATTTTTTGCTGCGGCGCCCGGGGAGCAGTTGGGGGTTCAATACCACCTCAGTCGTGGTATTGAAGGTGGGAGAGAGTGCTGTAGATTCACTCCCCCCACCTACAATCCCTGCCAGTATGAGACTCGAACCCACAACCCACAACTCTCTAACCATTAGGCCACGACTTCCCCCTTGTGTTGTAATGTCACAACACAAGTCTGAGTAATCATTTTCATTACGTATAGTCACTATTGCTTCTTACAGATCGTTTGATATGTATTGAGGTATTTTATGCGTTTTTGACCTAAATCACAGCAGCGTCCATATATGAGGAATGTACGCTGTCAAACAAACCCAACTATTAGCCAATCATAGCAGTGGGCGCTTACTTCTGAGTCTACAATCTGCCACGCCTATCCAAACAAAGCTTTCCGATGAGGGGTTTAAAAAATAGCTTATTACTTCTAAATTATGCTTTTTGATGTAAAAAATCTTGATAACATAAGTGGACCTCAGAGAACAGTGCAAAATAAAAAACAAAGGCAGTGCATGACCCCTTTAAATGCCCTTTTTTCCGAAATTTCATTAGTGACCTAATCCAAATATCACAACATAAACAGCAGCAGACTACTTTTCGTTACTTTTATAAGACAGTAGATGATTAGATGTTTTCTACAGCATTTTACAGCTATGCTGGGAGAGTGTCATTTGCTCATGGGATAGTTACTGTATTTCAGCAATCGTGAGACAAGATCAGACATAAGGCGCTCGAAAAGCTGTTCGGAAGGAAACATTACCTATGTGAAGCTGAGTGGAGTGCATGTCTGTGTGAAGCACGCTAGAAAACGTTGCCATACTGTGTCCCTATTAATGCATGGCAAAATTGCTTTGTTTGCGGTGTTGTCAAGACATCCGCAAATATGATTAAAAGATGAATATGAGACAAAACTACAGAATGTCACACTTTTATTATTAGCCGTTTCAACACATACATGTTTTACCAAATAAAAAGGACAGCACTTTTAGAGTTCATCCCACTATTTGATGCGAACATAACTATTGGAACAGTTGAACTTAAAGGGGTCATATGATGTGATTTCAATTTTTCCTTTCTCTTTGGAGTGTTACAAGCTCTAGGTGCATAAAGAAGATCTGTAAAGTTGCAAAGACTAAAGTCTCAAATCCAAAGAGATATTCTTTATAAAATATAAAGAATAGAGGAGAAACAATAATGTACAGTATGTGGAAAATAATGTTTTTTTAACCTTAAACCGCATAAACACATTTCATTACACCAAATACACAAAATAATGTTCTTTTTAGCAACATCATATGACCCCTTTAAGGCAGATGTAAAAGGTTAAAAGCTATTATTTAGTTGCGGATCCCTTGCGTGCAATCAGAGCAGTGAGTCTGTGACCCGTAGATATCACCAGACTCTTGGTCTTATCCTTTGAAATGCGTTGCCCAGCCTTTAATGCAGCCAATTACAACTGTTGCTTGTTTTGGGGAGTTTCTCCTCTTTGGCTGATGAAATTCATGTTCAACCAGGTTTAAATCTGGAGATGGAATTGGGCAATCTAAGGCCTTCTATTTCTTTGCCCTGGTAAACTTCTTGACTGAACTGGAAGGGTGTTTTGGGTCATTGTCCTGAAGCAATATGAAGTGCTTTCTGGTGAGTCTGGTGTCATTTTCTTGAATATTGGTAGCCAAGATGGTTTTGTACCCTTCCAAATTCATTCTGCTACTGTCACATACATTAAGTCATCATTAAAATTGAGAGGGCCTCTTCCATGCATGCCCATGCCATGACACAACCTCCACCATGCTTTACAGAAGAGGCTGTATGCTTAGGATCATTTGCAGTTCCCTTTTTCTCCACACTTTTGCTATCCCATCACTTAGATAAAGGTTCATCTTTGTCTCATCTGTCCATAAATCTCAGTTCCAAAACTCTACTTTTTTGCAAACTAATCTTGCCTTTCTATTTTTGGTGCTGGTCAGAGGTTTGCATCTTGCTGTGTCACCTCTGTCATTCTGTGTCAAAGTCTCCTGTGGACAGTAGATTGTAAGAGCATCACCCCAGCTTTCTGGAGGTTGTTGGTTATTTTACAGACATGTATTTTTGGGTTCATTTTCACAGCTTTTATTATTTGTCTGTCATCAACTACTGGTGTTTTTCTCAGCTGATCAGGTTGTTGTTGGTTGTTGTCGGTGGTTTCCAAACTCTTGATTTCTTCATGCCCCTTGTTTTTGCTATAGCTCTAACTGACTTCCTCTTTTCTTTTAGCATCCAAATTGCTTGCTTTTCTCTCAAAGTCAGCCCCCTCGTCTTCATCCTGATTTGTGTGTGTCGTCATCAAATGCAAGAAGCAATGGGTATAACAGATACGACACATTTTCTGCTTTTAAAATCTGAACAATTAATGCAACAGGACACAGCTGATCACTTAGAAAGACCTGTGAGGCAACTGTCCCATTATTTATGCTCACATCAGATAGGAGGGATGAAACTCTAAAAGTGCTGATCTTCTTAGCTGGTAAAATATCTATATGTTGAATCACCCAATAATAAAACGTGACATTCTGTAGTTTTGTCTCATATTCATCTTTTAATCATATTTACAGATTTCTTGACTCCAAAGCAAACAGAGCAATTTTGTCTTTACTGTCCTAATACTTATGGAGGGCACTGTATGTATATACATTTTTACTGTTGACTCATCTCAGCTAATTATCTTAGTCTATGGTCCGAGATGCTTAGATAGACTTCAGCATACCCAGGGTCCTAAATAGGACAAGTGTTTTGAAGAATAGATGGATTATTTTCTTATTCAATTTTAGTAGAGAAAATTGTGTTTAATGTAGGCTAATTATGTCTGTACACCTACAGGATCCAGGTCTCCAAATCTGCAATTTGGAGAACCATCTGAACTGTTCTCCGGTTAGTAAGAGGAATCTAATCCAGGGTCAGGGACTTACTGTGATTTTGGTGGCGTTGTTGAGCGCACTGACCCACTCCACTAAATCCTGCTTATCATTCGCCTGCAAGTAAAACTTCCTCATTCCAGCGTTGATGACTGTGGGAAGACACAAAGATTTATTTTTAAACAATTTGGAGATGATGATATAATCACATTTTTGTGGCATTATTTATGAATTTGGCAACATAGATTACATGTAGGTCAGACGGTCTCTTCCTGTCTAAGTGTGTGCTTCTAGGCCTGAAGAAGGGTGCTTTCACACTACCACTTCTGGAGCGCATCCAGGTTTCTTTGATGTGGAAGTTTGGTTGGATGATATGAACATGGTTTTACAAACTCTCCCAATAGGGTTATTATAGTAAAATAAGAGTAAAACTAAAACCATTTCATTACTTAAATAAAATAAACATGAACTGAAATAAAATAAAATAAAACATTTTATTTAAGCTATTTGCCAAGACCACATTTCTCATTTTCAACTTGATATACTAAAATAATAAAGTTCAATTGTAATAAAAATTACATGGACATTAAAAACAAATAAACAACACAAATTTATTAAAACTATAAAATCTACATAAAAAATAACAATCTATAATAGTATCTCAGTAACACTAAAATAACACATACCAGCAAACCATACCAAAGTCTACTTGAAAAGTCATGTGAACTCCGATATGGTTCGTTGCTGATAAATGCAAATGTGCAATTGAACCGCTATTAATGAGGAATGATTCAGTCAAATGTGTGTGTGTGTAACGGGGCTGACGAGATGTGAGACGTGTGGATCCATCTGCAAGCTTTTAATAGAGAGACGTGGTAAACAGGCAGGGTCAAACAATGGCAAACAGGTATATGGCGGGCAAAACACAAGAAAAGTCCTAGGGCTAGCGTAGGTCACCGATCGGCAGACAGAATCACAGGGGCGAGACGAGAGGGAAAAAACCAGGAAAACAGGCAAAGATCAAAAACCGCAAAAAAACAGGCAAGGCAAAACAAGGAAAACACTAAAAATCTGAATAACTAATTTTCGACCAAAATCAAAGTTACGGTCTTTTGCCTTTGCACAGCAGTACAGGCATAGTCTAATATTTCACAAAATGCACTTCTCTAGACTTAATTTCGCTAGCAAATAACGAGCTGTAGACACTGATGACTTGCCTAGATAAATGAAACGCTACATGACATTTTGTTTACAAGCTGTTTTAATGACATCTTTCTGCGGTTGAAACATTAGTTGAGCGATTATGTGAGGGGTTGTTCCTTCATGTATATTTCGCGTTAAAACTAGTAATAAAGAGGAAGGTGTGATCACGCTAACTCGTGCTCCGCACTGCCGTTAGAACTGAGGCATTAAGGTCATTGTACACCGAGTCAGAAATTCTTATCCGAAATTTTCACACGTTCAAAAATAAATACGACCTCACCTTGTGTCAATCACGTTTACACACTGCCTCCAAAACTTTCGTCCATCATATGTGTTTTCGCATCTGTAACAATAATGTTGTTAAGAAAGGATGACGAATATACGAAAAAACGCATACAAAAATTTCGGACTCAGTGTGCAAAGACCTTAAGTATTGGCTATGGCGATATGTCTCGCCGCATCAAAGAGTGGCAAAACGGCATTTATTGTCTGAATTTCCTGAAAAAAATGGAACGATTTGTTTGGTACACATGCGTACCGAACCGAAAAACCTGTACCGAAAATATTCGGTACGAATACGTGTACCGTTGCACCCCACAGTATATACAAGAAAAGCTGTTATATTAAATTATTAAACATAAGAGTTTGGATCACATGGCCAGCCATTACAAGAGAATGGTGAATCTGAATGCAAAGAAAAGTCATGGCACACTTTAAAACAAGCCACACAATTTAAAATGTATCATTGAAGTCTGGGAATATAAAGCTGGTAATAACTGGTAATTACAAACCTTGGATATATATGTTAGTTTGAGGGAGCCAACATAGGATGTTCCTTCTGGAAGATTCTGTAGAAGGAGAAGATTCAAATCAATAGAGCTGAAATTCAGAATATAAAAATGATACACGCTGATTTGATGTGAGAAGTGTGTTTGTGTGTGTGTTTTGAGCAGTGTCTGAAAACAAACGTGGACAGAATACATTTATGGTGAGCGTACGGTATTCTCCAAAGTTGTAGAATTGCACAGGGGTCTATGAAAGTTTTAGCACACATCTACAGATGCAGTGAGGTAAATTATTTAAAGTCAGACGTGGCATCAATAAAAGATGCTGGCTGGGGCTACTGACTGAGTCTTAGATAAAGTGATTGGTACAGAGCCTGCAGCAGCCAAGAAAATAGAGAGAATCCATTAAAAGAAACAAAGAGAAAGAACATGAAGAATCAAAAAAGACAGGTCCTGACATAGGCTCTTCATCAGTGATCTCAGTTCTAGTCAGGTTTCGCCTGAGATTTCCTCTTTTACTCCAACCTAAATGAGTTTAAGACACTGAAAGTATCAGTATAAGTTACAATGAGACATACCAAGAAAAAAAATCATTACTATATTAACATTTATTTTTTACTAGATTTTTCTATGCGCTAATTAAGTATTTTTTCATTAAACTCTTCGTAATTACCATCTGTGTAGATTCCTTGCATGTACACTCAACACAGTTATGAACAGTTAGTTTGCTAGTCTGGAGTCTCAGACAAAGACACCCTTATAAAGCTGCACAGTAAAGCAAAGTGTGACCCACACAGATGCAAATACATTTACACTCATATAAACACCATGAATCTGAATGGTTAAAGTGGTCTGGAGGCAAAGACACATCAATGTCCTCCAATACTTTATGATATTATAAAGTCCAACAGAGGCCATGGCACTCATATCCTTTACCCACAAGCACATGGGAGGTGAAATTTCTCTACAGGCACTATTAGCAAAGTTTCAGAGTAAAAAAGGCCAATATCTATGCAGAAAGTTCACAAACTAATGCTTTTTAAAGCTACAATAATAACAAGGTGTGTAGGAGAGGAAATGTTAGTATCACACAATGTTTTGCATATCAAGATTCTAACTGATAGCAGAAAAAGGTCAACTGTGGCTTACAGTTTTCCTGTTTCTGACAGCACTGAAGGTGTAGTTCTCTACAGTTACTGCCCCAAAACCACTGAGACACCGCATCGTCTTACTGCAGAACTATGGTGTGCAGTATATCTACCCATGTGTTTTCAGTAACTAGGGATAAAAATCATAAGAACTTTACTCTGGTTCTATTGCAAGATTCCTCTTAATTCTTCTAGTTCCTTTATGGTCTAATTAATAAATTTTGTAGTACTTTTGAGTAAGACATATTTGGAAAAAAGTCATTCTTATTGCATTTTCTGCCTTTTAGTAGTCTACTGCCAAAAATTATAATTTCAGTTTTCATGTATTTCGAGATCAGACACAATGAAAGTAATAACTTGCAGTTCAGCAAGTAAGTCTGACTCATTCAGTAACAACTACTGAATAATTTAATAATACTATTCAGTGTTTTGATTCACTAACAAGAAAAAAATAATTCATTTGGGAACTGGACTACATTAGTTACTGTAAGTTTCGTGCAGTAGTTTAAGTCATGGTGTTGTGACACCAATTATGTTTCTGTCCACAAAGGCAGAAGAATGCACACAAACTGACTGTTACAGCAATCATACTATTCCAATATTTTTTAAAAAGCATCAAGAGAATTTTGGTTTGATTTCAAAACTTATCCATAACCTATTTAGTATGTGAAACTTAAAACGGTCAATGACTAGCCCCTGGGGAACACCATGCTGACATATTTGATAAAAAATTTTGACATGTATTCTGTACTTCCACAGAAGTGGTAAAACAAAGGCCTTCAGATGTAAAATTAAGAGCTGCTGCATTTAGCGATGTACTGACAGGGTGAAAGAGATGAAGATGGGTAGATACCTGAGGGTTATCCATGTACCACACCAGGCTGCCCTCCAGGGTGTCCAGAATGAAGTAGCGTCGTAAAAACTTGCCGCTGCTCTCCATTTCCTCTATGTCTAGAAAGCCACAGATCCGATTCTGACGATCTACGTACGGCATTTCTGAAACTAAGCATTACCCTGTAACAAAAAGAAAACAATGCTGATTATAAAGGAGATGAGAAGAGCAGAGAAAGAGGTGGAAGATGGTAATTAAAAGAAATTTGCTATCTTCGTGTGTAATCGTCTGGCAAAACGCTGGTAATTTCCTATGATGTCACCCTAGGTCATGCTCCATGGAAGTGACACCTATTTCATTTCAGACCTCTGTGCTGATGAAAACCCCGTCAGACGAAGCTGCATGAATACAAATGACTTGATTGTGACATTACCACAGCTGAGAAGCAATGCTTAGCAAAACTTAAACGGTGTAATTTCCCATTTACCTCCAGCCCCTCTAAATGTCATAACAGCACTATAGTAACTGTGATTCATGCAGAAGTTATGCCCATTAGTGCAGAAATTAACCAAAGCTTGGGGGACAAAATCCACCAAAAGTGATGAAAATGCCAGATATTTAAAATGTGGGAGCAGTCAACTAGTGGCCAGCATCAATCCTCTAAGGATAAGGATTTTTTAATTAACTCAACTGTGTTGAGGTGCTGAGATTTTTGAGGTTTCTGAGTTGCAAGATTCTTCATTTTTACCTACAGAAATACTTATTTCACCCCAAAAATAAAAATTCTACCATCAATTATGCATCCTCGTGTCAGCCCAAATCCAGGCTGAATGACTTTCATTCATCTTTAAAACAGAAATTAAGGTATTTTTAATGAAACCTGTAAGATTTCTGTCTATCCATTGGAAGTGCATTCCACCAAAACATTAGCACTTCAACAAATATATAAAAAAAATTGTGAATTATATTTATCGATTGTTTAATCCAAGTCAAAAGAACCTTACTGTCAGAAACAGATAGTTAAGTAAAGCATTTTTTTCCCTAAATTGTGTTTCTAGTTTGCCATGTAACAAGCGTTGTACTGTGATACAGCAGTACAATCTGAGAAGGCACTTCCAAGTCCTAGCACTCAAACTTCAACACACAATTTCCTCCAGGCTCTGTTACTCACTGACATAAAGTGCAAAGCCTAACAAGCTATCATGGTCAGATCATGTTTCAAGCAAGAGAAAGCTCTTTCAGCCTCACTCTGTGTAGCATGGGTCCTCAAGAAAAAAGAAGAAACCATTCACTGACTCGAAGACTGTGAAAGATTACATGCTAACACTATAGAGGAGATTGTAATAAAGACAGAAACAACATAATCTATTAAAAAATACTGATGTTTGACACAACGACAAGAAGTAAAATACTGGCATTCTTAGACAAATAAAAGAAGGTGGAGACAATGCCTGTGAATGAATCCACCAATAAGAAAGCTGTGTCTTTATGTCTTCATTTTGGATAGCACATCAACATTAACAACTTATTTTCATGAAAGCACCACGTTTCACAGGCTCCAATGAGATGTGTCAGCCAAGGACAGTGATTTACTCCTACATCACAATGATAAATGGCAAGAGGAATGGAAAACATTTTTGTGGACTCGGACAGAAGAATGTTTCTTTTCTCTGTGGCTACCATCACTGGAGAGCTGTCACATTTCTGTCTCGAATGCGAGATGAAAATTTCATGGCAAAAGTGTGTTTTCTGAGTGACAGCTTTCATCACTTGAACCGCCTTAATCTGGGATTGCAGAGATGAGATAAAATGGTCTGTGATATTGTTGCAACACTTGATGGGTTTAAACTTAAGATGTGCTCATTTTTTTTATTTTTTGGAACCACTGTAAAAATGCAACAATTTCCAACACTGCAAGACTTCATAAACAACTTGACACAACAAATTAGAAGAGATATGATGAAACTTTGCTGCAAGGTTTGACGACTTCAACACACCTCCAGAGTTAATTCAATTTGCTATTGCTGTAGAGAGAGTTTGCACGCACAAGCTTCTCACATATTAATGTAATAACAAAGACACAGTCCTCCCCTACAAGTGTTTATATTTTTCCTTTTTTTTTTTGATGTTGTTGATATTTAGGACTTTTAATCATTTTGTGGATATGTGCTCTATAAGTAACAGCCAAAAACAATGTAGCATATTAAGGATGTTTCCATTGATTTCTGCCATGTAATAGAAGTAGCAACAGATTTTTTTTCTAGAGATGCACCGATTGCAATTTTCTTGGCCGATTCCGATTTTTTTGTTAGTGTGATCTGCCGATACCGATTTTTGCAGATTCTGATTTTCTTTCTAAGAACTATAATTGACAGCATATACAAATAAAAATCTACTTTTCTTCAATGCAAAGTTTTATTTTCATAAGAAAACACAAGTAAAAAGTCAGTAATAAAATAAGAACAGGTCAAGAGGCAGGAGTGCCCCTGGAACAGGTCTCCAGGCATGCTGTGGCTGGGGGGGCCACGTACGACGTCATGCAGTGTCGGGGGTTTGGATGGGCCCCCAACTGCACTGGCACGTCAACTGCCTAGAGTTGTAAGCAGTATGCCTTGCCTTGAACCGTCTCAGAAGGCGCGTACGAGGGAAGCACGTGCTGGTCCGAACGGACAACACTGCGACCGTTGCGTACATCAACCGACAAGGTGGTCTACGCTCCTGTCGCATGTCGCAACTTGCCCGCCACCTTCTCCTTTGGAGTCAGAAGCATCTGAGGTCGCTTCGTGCCATTCACATTCCGGGTCTGCTCGACCGTGCAGCTGATGAGCTGCACTCCCGGAGAGTGGAGACTCCATCCCCAGACGGTCCAGCTGATTTGGAGACGCTTCGGAGCCCCTCAGGTAGACCTGTTTGCTTCTCCAGAGACCTCTCACTGCCAGTTGTTTTACTGCCTGACCGAGGGAACACTCGGCACGGATGTACTGGCACACAGCTGGCCGCGGGGCCTGTACAAGTATGCTTTCCACCAGTGAGCCTTCTCGCACAAACACTGTGCAAGATCAGGGAGGACAAGGAGCAGGTCCTTCTTGTGGCGCCCTAATGGCCTACTCGGACCTGGTTCCCGGAACTAATGCTCCTTGTGACAGTTCCTCCCTGGCAGATTCCTCTGAGCAAGGATCTACTGACTGTTTGGCACCCATGTCTAGACCTCTGGAAACTTCACATCTGGTCCCTGGACGGGATGCGGAGGTTGTAGGTGACCTACCCCATGAGGTAGTGGACACCATCATCTACGAGCGATTATGCCTTGAAGTGGAACCTGTTCGTCGAGTAGTGTTCTTCTCACTGAGAGGACCCCCGTAGATGCCCAATCAGAGTCATGCTGTCCTTTTTGCAGCAAGGGTTGGAGCAAAGGCAGTCTCTCTCCACCCTTAAAGTCCATGTGGCTGCGATTGCTGCACATCACGACCCTGTGGAAGGGAAGTCGGTAGGGGGGCATGACTTGGTCGTCAGGTTCCTTAGGGGGCGAGAAGGTTAAATCCTCCCCGGCCCCTCTCTATACCCTCTTGGGACCTGACTCTAGTGCTCAGACCACTACAGCAGGGCCCATTTGAGCCCTTGCAGTCAGTTAAGCTAAAGTTTCTTTCAATAAAAACATTACTCTTGATTGCAGTAGCCTTCATCAAGAGGGTAGGGGACCCGCACGCATTTTTGGTCAATGAATCGTGCCGAGAGTTTGGGCCGGCTGACTCCCAGGTAATCCTAAGGCTCTGGCCCAGCTATGTGCCCAAGGTTCCTACTACCCCCTTCAGGGTAGTGAATCTGCAAGCGCTGCCCCCAGAGGAGGCAGACCCAGTCCTAGCTTTGCTTTGTCCTGTCCAAGCCTTGAGATGGTACACAGACCGGACACAAAGCTTCAGGACCTCAGATTAGCTCTTTGTCTCTTACGGAGGCCAGCAGAAGGGGAATGCCATCTCTGAGCAGAGGATGGGCCACTGGATAGTGGATACCATCACCCTGGCTTTTCAGGCACAGGGTGTGCCCTGCTCACTCAGGTTGCGAGCTCACTCTGCTAGAAGTGTTGCATCCTCCTGGGCGCTCGCTCGTGGCGCCTCGCTGACAGATATTTGTACAGCTGTGGGCCGGGCGACAACCAACACATTCGCTAGAGTCTATAGCCTTCGTGTGGAGCCGGTATCCTCTTGTGTTCTTACCTCAAACACATAGAAGCACTGAGAGGCCCCGGTTTAGTGTCGGCTTGCTAAACCACTCCAAAGTCCGTACGGTAGACCCTGTTGAGCTCCTCCATCCCCTCGGCAGCCAGACATGGTGGAACATCCGGCACCAGGCCCTCACTCGATGAATCCGTGAGAACCGGTAGAGGGCTGGGTTCCATATGTAGAGACCTGAGTGGAGCCAATATATGTAAAGTCCACGGTATAGCCTCAGTGACCGACTGAAAGGGAACGTCTCAGTTGCGTATGTAACCCTCGTTCCCTGAGGGAAGGAACGGAGACATCACTTCCCGTCACCACAGCTGCTGTACCACCACTGAGCGGCCGGGTCACCAGCTCGGCTCCTCAGCGAAAAGCTGAGTATGCGTTGCACCTGCTGCCTAGTTATACTCACGCTGCGATCAGCGGCAACTGGATGCAATCATTGCATGCCAATGTGCATTGGCTCGTTTAGTTTACACTCTAAGCGAGATCCCAAATTCAGTCATTAACGATGTGACGTCTCCACTCCCTCCTTCAGGGAACGAGGGTTACATTCGTAACAGAGACGTTACATTACTGACAGCTCCTACATCTATAATTACCAAAGGGTACTTTGTTTAGAAAATGTGAGACAGGTGTTAAATCCAAAATATTGCGAAGCTTATATGGTCCCTAACATACTAAGCTTGTACACATGTGCATAACATGTACATAGCAGCTTCAAGTCTTTTGCCATGGGCTGACGGGAGTTTGGAATGAGGCCAGTTTTTTCATCTTGTCGAGTCAACCTGGAGTAGGCCCCCAGTTTGTCACACTAAAAAACTTTTTTTGACACCGTTTCACTTATTACATAGAGTAGTGATATCAGTATAAAGAACATTTGTTCACAAAGATGAGATCTACAGTTTTTTTTTTGTCTGTCTAGCAGACAATCAAATTAAAATGTGGGTTTGCATTTTCATTGATTTACAATGAAGGTGGAACCCTAGAGATCTAGCGGTCATCCAGAATACTTTAGCATTTTTCATATGTGTTTTGCATGGAAACTCATGTAAATTTTCTTTGTATAACACTTTTTACAATACACATTGTTGCAAAGCAACTTTACAAAAAAAAATCCTGATCTTAATGTTTAAATAATACCTTCATGACTTTGCATTTAACAGATTAGAGTTAGGCAATAATATAGAATATTAACAATCAAGCAGTTGAGATTTGATATATATATATATATATATATATATATATATATATATATATATATATGGTTTACATGTGTATTTAATGCATGTACACGGATCAAGTTGAATGTACTATATATCCAGCTTTATATTGTTGGGCATTAATATAGTTTACATTTTGCGATGATATGCAAAAATCAACTGCTTGATTGCTATATCATCGCAAAATGCCCAGCAATATATTTTAAAGTTGGAAATAACACATACATACACTATACTCACTTAAAGAGATATACACTCTATAGCAAATCTCAGCTGTACGATTATTTATATAGTCACAAAACGTAAACTATATTATTGCCTAACAATATATTAAAGTTGGATATATACTCTATTTCATCCAACTTTATACACATTCTCATGTAAAGCAAATCTTAACTGCTTGATAGTATACATTGCTTCACATAAGTATACTACATGTACAGTAGGTGGATAAAGTTGGAAATAATTATACATCCAACTTATTTATACAGAGCTGTGCAATAATACAGTTTATGACAATGTAAACAATAACTCAATGGGATATGCTACGTACTATATTGTAGTATATAAAGTTGGAAAGTGCCACTCGTTTTTTGTCATGTCATGATGATGAATAAAGGTTTAATCCACAGGAAGAGCTCTGTCTGTCTCTCTCGGATTCATAGAGACAGACAAATATAGACACATACACTCATCCAGACCTCTGATGACTCATATATATATATATATATACAGCATCTCAAAAATTAGAATATCATGGAAAAGTTCTTTATTTTTTGTAATTTAATTCAAAAAAGCAAACTTTCTTACATTCTAGATTCATTGCACACAAACTGAAATATTTCAAGAGTTTTATTGTTTTAATTCTGATGGTTACGACGTACAGCTTAGGAAAATTTAAAATTCAGTATCTCAAAAAATTTGTAAATTTTTTCAAAGATCAATCAAAAAAAGATTTACAAAACAGAAATGTTAAAGATCTCCAAAGCAGGTTTAATTATGCACTCAATACTTGGTTGGGGCTCCTTTTGTAGAATTACTGCTTCAATGCGGCGTGGCATGGAGGCGATCAGCCTGTGGCACTGCTGAGCCGTTTTTGAAGCCCAGGTTGCTTTGATAGCGGCCTTCAGCTTGTCTGTATTGTTTGGTCGGATGTTACTTATCATCCTCTTCACAAAGATTCTCTATGGGGTTCAGGTCAGGAGAGTTGGCTGGCCAATCAAGCACAGTAATATCATGGTCAGCAAACAAGTTAGAAATGGTTTTAGCACTGTGGGCAGGTGTTAAGTCCTGCTGCAAAATGAAATCAGCGTCTCCAAAAAGTTAGCAGAAAGAAGCATGAAGTACTCTAAAATGTCCTGAGAAGGCTGCATTGATTTTAGAGCACAGCGGACCAACACAAGCAGATGACATGGCACCCCAAATCATCACAGACTGTGAAAACTTCACACTGGACTTCAATCAACTTGGATTCTGTGCCTGTCCACTTTTCCTGCAGACTCTGGGACCTTGATTTCCAAATGAAATGCAAAATTTACTTTCATCTGAAAAGAGGACTGTGGACCACTGAGCAACAATCCAGTTCTTTTGCTCATTAGCCCAGGTGAGATGCTTCTTACATTGTTTCTGGTTTAAGAGTGGCTTGGTTCTAGGAATGTGACAGCTGTAGCCCATTTCCTGAAAACGTCAGTGTGTGGTGACTCTTGATGCACTGACTCCGGCTTCAGTCCACTCCTTGTGAAGCTCTCCCAAGTTCTTGAATCAGCTTTTCCTGACAATCTTTCCAAGGCCAAGGTCATCCCTGTTGCTTGTGCACCTTTTCCTACAACACTTTTTCCTTCCAGTCAACTTTCTATTAAAGGGGTCATATGACGCAATTTCAAATGTTCCTTTCTCTTTGGAGTGTTACAAGCTGTTCATGCATAGATAAGTTCCCTAAAGTTGCAAAGACTAAAGTCTCAAACCCAAAGAGATATTCTTTATAAAAGTTAAGACTTGTCCACACCCTCCTAAAATGCCTCGTTTAAACATGCCCCCACATGTCTACGTCACTGTGTGGGAAGATTTGCATAACACCGCCCAAATGTTCATGCAAAGAAAGAAGGCGTAACTTTTATTCTCGCTGTAGTATTGTTCTTCCCGCCGCCATGTCGTGCAGACGCTGTGTGTTTCGTTGTGAAAGCGAAACTACTTTGTTTGGCCTTCCAAAAGAGGACGATATCCGCTCCGTCATGCCTGGAGCTGATCCGTGCTGGTCAACTTCATGCTGTGGATCGCCGGATCGGCTTTCTCCGTGGACGAAGCAGAGTCCAGCCCGGGGTAGTCACATGTGGTCGCCACAAACCCGGCGGCCGCTCCTTCAAGCCTGCTGGCCTCCGCTCACTAAAGCCCGCCATGTGTGATGCTGTGTGTTTCATTGTGAAAGCGAAACTACTTAGTTTGGCCTCCCAAAAGAGGACACATCTAGAAATCAGTGGTTAAGTTGTATTTACAACACTGTTCCAGAACAGTTCAACACAAATATTCAGATGTGTGCAGTACATTTTTAGAGAGGACTGTTTCCTGAACCTGCAGAGTAGCTTACAATGCCCCGGCTGTGCACAAAGGCTGTTTTTATAAAGTGGGGCAGTTCCAACTTTGCAAGGACAGTCTGGCGCTTCTGACTCGCAGCCTCCAAGTATGTTTTTTATATTTAAAGAATTTGCCACTGATGATTCAAACGCGAGTTTTGAGCAGTGTAGAGTAGCGCTTGTTGTTTGTCGTTTCTCCAATCACAAATGCAGACATGGCTTTATGTTTACGCGGCACGATACGTAACGCAACGTGTAAAAAGATTATAAAGTCATTATAATCAATAATTATGTCCACACTGGATGCAACAAATGCCTCGTTTATAATGGGTTTTATTGTTTTTGTCTTGTCACGCTGGGACACGGCATCACAATATGGTAAGGGGCGTAACATTTCCGTCTCACGCTTGAGGTATTCGGCCAATCACAACGCACTCGATAGCTGGCCAATCACAGCACACCTTGCTTTTCAGACCGATGAGCTTTGTAAAAATCGACACGTTTCAGAAAGGCGGGGCATAGAGGAGCAACATTAATGTACATTATGTGGAAAATAATGTTTTTTTTTTACCTTAAACCGCATAAATATTGCATTACACCAAATACACAAAATAATGTTATTTTTAGCAACGTCATATGACCCCTATAATATATTTCTATACAGCACTCAGTGAACAGCCAGCCCTTTCAGCGATGACCTTCTGTGGCTTATCCTCCTTGTGGAGGGTGTCGATGATCATCTTCTGGACAACTGTCAAGTCAGTAGTCTTCCCCATAATTGTGGTTGCATTTTCTAAACTAGCCCAAGAGGTACCCAGTATTTATACTCAAAATGAATCAAACTAATCAAGCTCAAAATGGAATATTCAAATTTTTTTGAGATACTGAATTTTTAATTTTCCTAAGCTGTAAGTCGTAACCATTAGAATTAAAACAAAACAACTCTTGAAATATTTCAGTTTGTGTGCAATGAATCTAGAATATAAGAAAGTTATCTTTTTTGAATTAAATTACAAAACATAAAGAACTTTTCCATGATATTCAAATTTTTGAAGATGCATTGTGGAGGGTGTCGATGATCATCTTCTGGACAACTGTCAAGTCAGTAGTCTTCCCCATAATTGTGGTTGCATTTTCTAAACTAGCCCAAGAGATACCCAGTATTTATACTCAAAATGAATCAAACTAATCAAGCTCAAAATGGAATATTCAAATTTTTTTGAGATACTGAATTTTAAATTTTCCTAAGCTGTAAGTCGTAACCATTAGAATTAAAACAAAACAACTCTTGAAATATTTCAGTTTGTGTGCAATGAATCTAGAATATAAGAAAGTTATCTTTTTTGAATTAAATTACAAAACATAAAGAACTTTTCCATGATATTCAAATTTTTGAAGATGCACCTGTACACACACACACACATATATATATATATATATATATATATATCACACCCATGAATGTCCACATTTATTAAAAAGGACCTATAATCAGTTTGTGCCTGCAATAAAAGCAACAGTAGCATGCTGTCTGTCAGAACACATGTCCTACAAGCCCTATGCTTCTGTTTATGTTCACGTTTGAGTGAGAGAGACAGATTCAGGTTTAAGTGAGGTAAGATGGCATTTCCTTCCTTATTCACTGTCAATAGATTTGCATCATGTGTAGTGTGAGATTTTTTGCTATATTATCTAGCAAGAGATAGATCTTTCTACATGACATAGACTGTTCCGAGTCAGGTAAAACTTGTAAACTACCAGAAGGAAATGCAAACTGGATTGACTGGATCTAGAGGAAACAGCAGTGAAGTATTCTGATGCCGAGCATAACTGGTATCAAGCTACTGGCTGCAATAGAGAATAATTTCCAACAGTCTTACCTATTGGAACAACGCGCCAGTGGCAGCCTTTCAGCAAAATTATATTATGTTGCTTCTTGCAAGTTGTGTGACAATTTTAAAGTGAAATGTCCAGTGACTGGCTCTAACAGTGTGTTTAGTTTTCTCCGAATCTTAAATCTGGCAATATTTTGTTATGCTGGTTGTTGTACATGCTGTTGTATTTGAAAACAACATAGCACCTACAACCTAGGGATGAAACAATTAGTGAAACTACGATATCAAGTCCCAACGGTTAGCATTATCGTTTCATATTTTAAATATCATTAAAACCATATTTGCTCAAACTGATTTTTAAAACTTGCCCAGTCAATATTTTATGTTTGTTTAATATTTAAGCCATTTTTAATGACATTTGTTTTGAATTATTCGAATGTTTATGCAAACAAAAAGTGCATACTAGTGCTGCTAATTTTATTCGTTGCTTTTTGGTTTTCAATATAACACTTGGTGAAATGATTTCAGTGTGTATGAGCACTTTTTGAACATTTCCAGAACATTTGAACAATACCGTGATAATATTGATAACCCTGATCATTTTGGTCAGTATCAAGATATGAAATGTTCATACTGTTTCATCTCTACATCAAACCCTAGTGTTATAGGCCTAGTATTAACAAAAGCAAACGTGAAATTAAAACGCATTTGCTGAAGCAAACCAGCCATTTTAGCTTGCTTCTATAAGTCTTCTAAAAGTGTAATTAGGTCATCATGCAGTATTGTGCAAGGATCATGTGAAAACAAGAAATGAATTATATATATATATATATATACATATATATTAATTTCTTTCTAAAGAAGGAAATAAACCTTTTTGACCCAAAACTTTTACTTTTTAACCATGCAATATGGTATGTGTGTACAAACTCTATGTTGCTTATTGTACAAAACTGTTTGGATAGACCCCAGCACAACACCTGAATGTTTTCACTTCAGCACTGCAGTTTTGGAGGAACTTTGATATATATTTGATACCCTTGACATACTTGCTTGACAGGTTTGACATATCTTCCTTGAGCAAAATACCTTGAGCATAACATCACACAACAGCCCATTAATTCTGCATCGTTTGGCGTGTTGGAAAGTTGGAAAACTATTCCATCCACTCTTCATGTTACAATCCTACTGCTTACGCTTCTGTAATATCAAAATAAATTAATTTTTTATAGTAATGTCATATTAATATTATCATGAAAGTAATCAGCAGTTCTAATTGAAACTGTTTATGTAAGAAAACAATAGGTGCAGTGAGCTGTACATGAGTGGGTTAGAGAGCTATTAAAAAAATGCATTCATCAACTTACACGGTTCCTAACTCAGAACCCATGAGTGTTTGTGTGGAAACAGGAAACTGTGGAATAACTGCCATGAAAATACAGAACCCAGTGCAGCCATTCAAAGACTAGTTCACCTAAATATGAAATTATGGCATTTACTATAGTTGTTAGTTAAAATTATTATTATTATTCATAATTTTCTATTTTTGACAGCTCTATTCCATACAATAATGCAATAATAATACAAACAATTCCATACAGTAATCAAAAACAAAATGCAATGTATCCGATTAAGGTCTGCAATATATGAGCCCAAACTACTTTACACTGCAGCAAAGACAGATTTGTGACAAATGAGTAATAACAATGCCAAAAAAATTAATAAATAGGAATACCATGGCTGTACCATTCTTGATACAGCATGATATTACCATGGTACTACTATTGATTACTGAAGAAACAGGGATGGCAATAGTGGTAGTGTAATTTAGAAAGAGGTAAGCTAATGAAATTGAAGAGAAAACCACAATATAGTGCAACAGTTGGGTTCCAGATATATATAAAAAAATCCCATTCATAAAAACGTATACAACAGACCTATGAATTATGTGGTTGTAATCGAAGGGATACACTTTTGTTGAAGCGGTTCAGCCTACATTATTTCAGCATTTATTTCAAATAAATAAATCAAAAAACTGAAACAAGGGCTGTGTCCGAAATTTGAACCTTTGAAATAAATTGATATATTGTTAATATACTGTTTCTATATCATCCACATCTCTAAATTAGGACTGGAAAAAGATCAATCGCGATTAATCACATTCAAAATAAAAGTCACATACTTATTATACATTAAGTAACGATCATGTCCCATGAAGATATTTTTTTTAATTTCCTACCGTAAACATATCAAAACTTGATTAGTAATATGCATTGCTAAGGACTTCATTTGGACAACTTTAAAGGTGATTTTCTCAATATTTGTATTTTTTTTGCACCCTCAGAAGATGTTCAAATAGTTGTATCTCTGCCAAATATTGTCCTATCTTAACAAACCATACATCAATGGAAAGCTTATTTATTTATATTATATTAGTGCTGGGCGGTATACCGGTTCATACCGAATACTGGTGTTTATTTTTGTTAGTGTGACTTTAGCACAAGATTTAGCAACTTTCAGACCCTTTTAGCGGCTTTTTTCCATAGAATATTCATACTGACAAACCTAGCGACTTTTTTGGATAAACCATAGCTATGGTTCAGTTGGAAGATTTCGCCAGTGCTGTCCCGCGAACGCGAGGTCTGACTTTCCCGGAGAAGTGTCACCTCTCTCGGCGTCTGTTCTGTGCAGTGAGCGGCAGAGAAGCAGCGCATTCAGTTGGCTGCACCGCAGCCGACTCGTCAATAAATGAGTACAAAACAGCGTTTCCAAGCACCTGTCGCTTACTGATTGCTTGGAATTATAAATATGAGCGTAGTTCGTCTGTTAATATCACATGCACTTTTTTTTCTCTTCTTAGTTTGTTACTCAGATGCAGGCAGTGCATAAAAAAGTAATATAGCAAAAACAACCGCATAGCCGCTCTTTAGTGTAGATGCATGTTGATTTTATCAGACGATGCCGCGATTATAAATGAGAGTGACTCCTGGTTAACATGTATTAAAAGGGGTCGTGTTTAGTCACTATTTAGTGTGGTATTTTTTGACAATATTCACTCATCATGACAGTAAAATAGGGCATTCTAAGTCAATATACTGCAGTATTTCCTCTCTCAATCAGTAGAAAACATGGTTAACACCCAGTCATGCATGAAAAAAAAATACCGTCATGTACCGTGAACCCGGTATAATTTTGAAAAATACCGTGATATACATTTTTGGTCATACCGCCCAGCACTATATTATCTAAATCTCAATAAAAAGAAAATTGATCCTTATGACTGGTTTTGTGGTGCAGGGTCACAAATATACACAGCACACACACACATGTAGTATGTAAACACAAAGGTTTATTTTGAATGTGATTAATCGTAATCAATCCCTACCCTAAATCAATAGTTTTATAGATGTCCATTATGATTAAAGCCATTAAGTGCACAGTCTTGTACCATTGTCTTTTGTCAGGTTTTCTTTCTTTTCTTTTTGCTTAAAATTAGTTTGTAACATAGTGATTCACTCTGTAGCTGGTTGGTTTGGTTCATTGCCTATAATATTTTAACAAAGATTTTAAATTCTCTAAGGGAAAGATTCTCTATACCTCAAAAAAAACCAAGGCCACTGAACAAGTGGGCGGCACTTTGAACTCTAGATCAAAACAGTGATTAACATCTGTATCTTCACTTCACCAGCAAACAAACAAACAAACAGAATAAGCACAATGGTACTACCATAGTTTTTTTTCATCTCAGTGCCATATCACCTGATACTATCACTGCATCGTTGTACCATGATATCACCACATTACAGGTACTTCTACAGCATTTACGAGCATCACAGGCGCGTTTGTGCGTTCCATTCATGCTTGTAATGTCCAAAAATGCTGTCTAGTTAAGCAGTGCACTAGGTTTAACAGCTGTGTACAGACATAACGCATCAATGCCATATCTTCAGACAAAATCAATCTATCATTTCTGAGCGCGAGATCAAAAATGATTTACATGTCAAGACTAGCTTAAATGATTTAATGTGTTTCGATCGGTAACCTGCTGTCTGAAACAGAAGCGAGAGGTTTTGCATAAAGTGAGCTAGTGAACTGCCCCTGTACATCTGTAACTAACGTCACTGATTTGAACACAACCAATAACACGCATTCAAAGTTTAATACGCCACGATGTGTCTCGTTAGTATATGTGTAGATAACTTACACACTTATAAGCAGCTGTGAAACTCCTGTGCAGCAGTGTTCGGTCTGCCTGTGCTGGACTTCCAGCCCATCTCCCACAAAACTTCCGACGGTCTGCCTATCCCGCAGCTGACGGGCGGAGAGCGGAACTGCGAATCCCACTATGACCAGGGGTTAGCTCATGAATATTAATTAGTTCCTGCTGACGTCGCTAGGCAACCTTCCTAGAGCGTCCAGTCACGTTTCTGTTTTAATAAACATGAGCCAAGCCCTCCCGGGCTTGTTTGTCAGCAGACTTAACGTCCACCTTCCTATGTCTGCATTCAGCCAATCAAATAGCCGGCTGTCAGGGGATATAATTAATATTCATGACCCAAACCTTCACCATAGTGGGATTCACAAAATTACGACGGAAGGGCCTCTTCTTTTCCGGATGTAAAGAAAAGGACGATGGGATTTGTAGTTATAAAAAGAATGTCTGTTGTTCAGCGTGATTAAAGGGGTCATATGATGCTTTTTAAAAGATCATTATTTTGTGTATTTGGTGTAACAGAATATGTTGACATGCTTTAATGTTCAAAAAACACATGATTTTTCAAATACTGTACATTATTGTAGGTTCTCTATGCCCCGCCTCTCTCAAACGCTTCGTTTTCTACAAAGTCCCTCCTTCCGACAAGCGCAGTCTGCTCTGATTGGCCAGCTGACCCAGTGCATTGTGATTGGCTGAACACCACAAGCACTCGTCGGAAATGTAACGCCCCTTACCATAATCGCGAGCTTCATCTTTCAAAATAACTGTACAGACAATAAATAATGTCATTCGTTTTACCATCAGTTCAAGCCCGAAAGGGGAACAGAGTCGCGTGACAGACACAGTGATGAAGCTGGTATGTGTTTGCAGTACACAAGCCACGGTTAAGACCGCTGACTCCACTGTGATCTCTCTCTCACTCTGTCACACACACACGCGCGCATGCATGCACACACACACGATGCGCAAAACTGCGCATTTGAACAGTCAATAGCAAATACTTAAACTAATAACAAAACAGTAGCTGATTCAGAAGCGCCAGACTGTCATAGCAAAGTCAGAATTACCTCCTCTCCTAGGTTCACGAAACGGTCGTCCATAAAATGCATTGCTGTTCTGTTGTAAGTAATCTTAAAGATTCCTAAATGCATCTACTTTCGGAAGGCCAAATAAAGTGCTTTTGCTTTCGCCTAGAAACACACAGCGTCTCCCTGACATGCTGCTTCAACACTAACTGCGGTTACTGAAACCACGCCTTCTTTCTTTGCGTGAACATTTGGGCGCATTATGCAAATATTTCCACATAGTGAGGTAGATATGTGGGGGCGTGTTAGAACGAGCCGTTTTAGGGGGGCGTGGCAGAGTCTTAACTTTGATAAAGTATATCTCTTTGGTTTTGAGACTTTAGTCTTTGCAACTTCAGGGATCTTATCTATGCACAATCAGCTTGTAACACTCCAAAGAGAAAGGAAAACTTGAAATCGCATCATATGACCCCTTTAAATGTGGGTCATATTTGATCCACTTTTCAAATAGTTTTACTGCAGTCACGTAGGCTAGATGTTATTCAGAAATCATTATAATATGTTGACTTGAAATTATAATCATAATTATAACGTGTTGCTCAAGAAACATTGTATTATTATTGTGCTGCTTTGTATTTCTATGGAAACTGCCATTCCAAAGCTAGGGATGTGTACCATTTTTTAAAACAAAAAGAAATGATTACTTTTATTCAGCAATGACACATTAAACATATCAAAAGTGACAGTTAAAGATATTTGCAATGTTACAAAAAACAATTCTGAATAGAGTCTTGGCTGCTGAAAATTCAGCTTTGCCATCACAGGAATGAATGACTATATTACAGTTTTTATTGTATTTTTACTTTTTACTAATGTATTTTAAAGCTTTGGAGCTTTTACTTTCACAGTGTGGACTAAATGTGTGGTATATCCAGTTCACGCCTTTCAATGCTCTAGGCGGTGACTGAAGAGAAGGAAACAGTGCTGTATTATGGGAAATCCCCCTGGATGCTCTCTTTCGCAGTGTTTTATTGTTTAGGTGCAAGTTTGAGATTTGAGCAAAGGCTATTGGAGGTTATAGTAACGTGCAGAGACTGCACATATTGAGATAAAAACAAAAAAACAAATATGTATATGCAAACAGACTGAAAAACTGCTCTAAACAATATAAATTATGTCTCTAATTAATTACAAAATTAATAAATCATATTTAATAAATTTTTAACAGTTCGAAAAATACATGCATGTTATTATGCAAGGCTGAAAATTTGGATAAACTGTAGAGTTTGAAACTGCAAATTAATATTTCTGAAAAATAACTAAATACATAAATTCTGTTTTGGATGCCTGTTTCCACAATGGAATTAAAAAAAATATATAAATAAAAAAAGAAAGAAAGAAAAGGAAAGAAAAGAAAAGAAAAGAAAAGAAAAGAAAAGGAAAAAAAATCAACTTGCTTTTTCTCAGAATTCTGATAATTTTGATAATTTGTTCTATCAATTCTGAGTTTACGTTTTGCAATTATTAGTATTATTATTTGTTTTTTAAATAAATAAGATCTATTGCAACGTTTTATCTCACAATTTTTTTTCAAATTTGAGTTTAGATCTCACAATTTGGACTTTTCTTCTCAGAATTGTGAGTGAACATATTGCAACTCTGTTTATATCTCACAATTCTGAGATGATGTCCTAGATTTGCACAACAATAAGTCATAACTGTGATGTATTCTCACAATAGGAGTCAGAATTGCTAAAAAAAAATGCAGTTACCTTATAAAAATATTTTTTCCATAGTTTTCTGATCAGTCGTAAAGCAATAGTTCACTCAAAAATGAAAATTCTGTCATCATTTCCTAACACTCAAGTTGTTCCAAACCAGTATGAATTTCTTTCTTCTGTTGAATGCAAAAGAACATATATTGAAGGATGTTGGAAACCAAATAGTTGGTGTAGCCATTGACGTATGGAGAAAAAAAAGTAGTAAAGGAGCATTCACGCCATATCGTAATTACCATAATTACGAGCTACCAACTTGTAAAAAGTGCACATCCTCATAGAACTCGTAATTACAACTTGTGAACTGGGAGTTTTCTGAGAGCTAACTTAAATGTTATTTTGTAATATTTATGTTTTAAAATTCGTGTAATTGACTTTTGCCAATGTAGATGTCTTCATACGAAAGTAATGTGAACATAAACGAAATACTTGCAGCGCAGAGTCAGATATCTAGGCTATCCATGTTATAACAACCTAAAGAAATAATTATAAAGTGTACTAATGATGCATTTGCATAGCAACTGTTGTGTTGTGTTTTACAGCTGCCAGTAACATTCATGTGGGTTCATTTTGTTGACTGTCCTTATAGAAACAGATAATCCCCAGTCCGAGGACGTGAATAGCACTGAGTTGAACATCACGTGTTGTCATCTCGGAATTACAGTAATTACGACATGGCATGAACACAGCATAAGTCAATGGCTACCAGCCACTGTTTGGTAACCAACATTCTTCAAAATATCTTCTTTTCTTTTTTTTACGTCTTACTAATTCCTGAACCTTCTTGGTGACGAGTTAGTAAGATTCAAAAAGTCTTTCTGCTTTCTCCTATTCACTTTCGAATTAAAATGTGGGTCAGGGGAAGCCAGTCATGGGTCACAGGGTCAGAGCAGCATAGTGACTTTATTTAAAGCCTGCATGGGGTCAGCGGGTCATGCAGTAGTCTGTGAACGGCTGCTGTATATCCGCACTGCTCGGCTGAGCATTTTCCAGCATGTATTGTGATCAGGATAGCTTTGCTTCCTCAGTGGCAGTTTGCCCATGTGAAAACACAGAGTGCACCACGCAAAACATGCTTCCTCTTCCCTCAATTCGCAGCCCTTGAAAACAATAGCAATGCAGCACGCTTCAAGAGGAGGGAAACTATTTTGAGGCTGCATGAGCCAAATGACGGCAGTCCACAGATCTAGGTATGAGAAATGAGCTTCAAAAACAACAGCTAATGGTGCATTAGCTGCTCCTTAGAAGATATTTTTTTATTTTTCAAGTTTAATTTTACAGTATAATATGTAAATGATATACGCTAACTTTCTGTATGCATGGAAGACATGGATGAGCTTGACAAAATGTGCAGTACCAGAGCACACTGGGCAACATATTGTATCTCACAATGCAATGCGTTTAAATTGACCTTATTTAGACCTCACTATTTGAAGTGCACTTTTTCTGTTTGGAATTTTCTGTGTGAAAACACTACTAAAATTGCTTAGAACAGTGCATAAGGTCGTGAATTGGAATATGCCTTGAGGAAACTTTCCGAGAACTAAAAAAGCAGCAAGAAGAAGAAGAAGAGATGAATGAAGACTGAAGTGTTCACGGCAGACTGTCACCAGCTGCTTTTGCTCCAACAAGTTTCAGACATTAATCTGGATGCAAACTGTACATGCAAAAAAAATAATAATAAATAAATAAATCTGTGCAAGAAAAAGATTAAGAAAATTAAAATAAGAAAATGTATGCCCAAAAAACAACAACAACAAGATCTTCTGTTTAAAAAAAAAATCAAATAAAATGAATAAAATAAAGTAAAATCTAATATAGAATAAGAAATTCAAATATATGCACAAAAAAGGAACTTCTGGGGGAAAAAACCCCTGCATAATAAATAATAGTAAAAATATGCATTAAAAATGCATTAAAATTATTTTCTTTCTTTCTTTCTTTCTTTCTTTCTTTCTTCTTTTTATCTTCACTCTCAGATATTTTCAGATCTACACTGCTACTTCAGCATTGTTTATTGACTGCACTACATTTAATTAAATTTTTTTATTTAATTTTTTTATTTTTGTATTTTTTATACAGCAATGAGGCCACTTTATATTAATAATTAAAGCTTCAGAGGACTTTGGATGCTGTTATTTTTGTTGCCTAAGCTGGAAATGAATAAAAATACCCAGAAGTGTTTCTAACACTTAACTGTCCTTATTTATCTAGACAGACAGACAGACAGATAGACATATAGATAGATAGATAGATAGATAGTGTTACGTATCCGGTCCATGAACTTCCGTCTGCTAGCCATCAGAGGTCACCCTTTCCATTTTCATTGACACTCGCACTACACACTGTTGCTTATCACCCCGGACTACATATCCCATCATTTTCTTTCTTTCTTTCTTTCTTTCTTTCTTTCTTCTTTTTCTTTTTATCTTCACTCTCAGATATTTTCAGATCTACACTGCTACTTCAGCATTGTTTATTGACTGCACTACATTTAATTTAATTTTTTTATTTAATTTTTTTATTTTTGTATTTTTTATACAGCAATGAGGCCACTTTATATTAATAATTAAAGCTTCAGAGGACTTTGGATGCTGTTATTTTTGTTGCCTAAGCTGGAAATGAATAAAAATACCCAGAAGTGTTTCTAACACTTAACTGTCCTTATTTATCTAGACAGACAGACAGACAGATAGACATATAGATAGATAGATAGATAGATAGTGTTACGTATCCGGTCCATGAACTTCCGTCTGCTAGCCATCAGAGGTCACCCTTTCCATTTTCATTGACTCTCGCACTACACACTGTTGCATATCACCCCGGACTACATATCCCATCATTCATTACACTGATTGCACACAGCACTGATTGCACACAGCTGTTTCATATCACTCACTCACTATTTAACACTCATTCTCACTCCTTTCTAACTGCCAAGTATTGTTTAGCGCTTATCGTTTTGATAGCTACACTACGGAGCCTGTTTATTTTACCCTGCCTTAGCTTAGTCTGCCTCGTCTGTTTTCTTGGTTTCTGATCTTTGCCTATTTTCCTGGATTTATCCCTCTAGTCTCGCCCTTGTGATTCTGTTTGCCGATCGTTGACCTACGCTAGCCCTAGGACTATTTTTGTGTCTTGCCCGCCATATACCTGTTTGCCACTGTTCGACCCTGCCTGTGTTTCTGACCTCCTCTGCTTTTAATAAAGCTTGCACATGGATCCGCATGTCTCACGTCTTGTCAGCCCCATAACAGATAGATAGATAGATAACCGCATTGGAAATAAATGGGGAGCAAATATGCTTTTAAGTAAACAGTTTAAGTTGGAATTTTTTTCAGGTCAAAGCTCAAAAAGTAGTTAACAGGTAATACATGGATAATAACTATTCCTTAAATATAATTTAGTACCATAAAATCCCCCAAAAATGCAAAACGTTAAATGAAAAAAAAAGCAGCACTAGAGGATTAATTTAGTTTTTTCCAATTTTTTTATACTATTATGGATATATGTATATAAATAATATTTACCTGCAGTAAAGAGTCGTTTACTACTGCACGCACAATAAAGAGCTGCTTCATCGTTTTATTCCCCACATTAAATTGTGAACTCTAAAAAATGTTTGTCACGGTGCGTGCGGGGAGATGAAGCGAGGACTCAATCGCTGGAGAAATGGTATTTTATTTGAGTAAAAAATGAAACAAAAACAAACTCAAACCACCCCGAGGGGGAAAAACAGACAGGCAGGCCTAAAGCTGCACACATGCAGACACGAAACACACACAATGAGAAATGACGGATCAGCACAGGACGGCAGACACAAGGAGAGTAAATAGGAACCAAACGAGGAGGCTAACGAGGGAGACACAGGTGGAGCAACTAAAACAATAACGAGGTAACAAGATGGGAGGGGCCAGACAATAGACAGGAGAGAGCACATGGCAACAGACAAACACAACACAAGCCATGTGCCCTCCTGGGCACACCGGCTGAAGACTGTGACAATGCTGGGTTAAAAACAACCTTTTGGTTTTCTTAAGCCCAGCAGCGGTTTAAATAATTTATTTTCAGAGATGGTTCTGAATTTTTTTTCTTTTTGGTGCAAGTGCCCGCACTCAAATCCCTGATATGATGATATAATAAGCAATTCTGTGCTTTAAAAAAAAAAAATCATTAATAATTAAACAAGAATATAGAGCATGTGCGTTGCTCATGTCTAATTTAGTGACTGGGAATTCATAGTACAGTATAGCTGTTATTAGACATACTGTCCACCATACACGAACAAGAAAAACACAAAAGCATTTTGCCATTCTGTATAATCCATTAATATATTTACTATGAAAAGGGGGCAAGATGCAAGCTCAAAATGGGAATGCCAGAGCAAAGGTCACCAGGATGGGAGAAGAAAGTCCTTCAATCTGGAACGGCTGTTAAAAAAGGACAAATAAGAAAAATTTAACTTTTATAAAGAAGCATCTGTCAAAGTGTATTGTATTCATTACAGATCGACCATCTGATCATTTTGAAACGATAATAATTAAGTAATTATATTAAATAAATAATTGCTATACTGCAACTACAAAAACATTGTTATTCTTTTATTATTTCTATTATTATTGTTAGCTAAAACAAAACCAAAAACCATAAAATACAAATTTGTTACCTTAAATAAACATTAACTAAAATAAATAATAATAATAATAATAAAATATTTAATTTAAGTTATTTGCCAAGGCAACATTTCTCATTTTAATTTAGTTTAACTTGACGTACTAAAAAAACTAAAACTGAAATGAATAA